>NC_039251.1:21314111-21613715 GCF_003368295.1 Carassius auratus
CCAAACCTTTGAAAAGAAGTGTTATTAAAAACAGTTCATATGTAGATTCCAAAAAAGTAAATTAAAAAAACTTCTAGCTAACAGCCAACGTGAGGCATCTGATAAGAATTTATAGTTATACTTTTAACAAAAGTACTTGATAATGATTATTCTGTGATTAACATTACTTCTATAATGTAATATCGCACCAGGGCAGAATGAAGCACTCACTCTGAAACGCTGCAGCTCTTTGGCCTGACTGTACAGGTGTCTTGGCCACACTTGTAAGTCTGAAGAGCGGTTGCTGCCATATAGAGTCCAGTAACTGTTTGAGAAATGGCAAACTGGATATCGTGCAAAATCCCAGTTCTTCAGAACCCGACCTGGAATCACTGATTCCAAACCTCCGTGGCAGCCATCACAAAAGTATTTACCCAGGTAGTCACAATACCGCAACTTCTTCATATACCCTTGGGAGAGAGTGAAGGCCTAATGTCAGAGGACTCAAAGCTTTGGATGGCATGGCTCATATACTGTAGGAGCAGCTTTATTACTCACTGGGCTCGATTTTAGTCCCACAGCCTGCACACAGGAAGTTCTGGGAAGCAATAACATCACTGCGCCTGATAAACAGATAAACAAATATTTACTTACCCTTGTGAAAAAGAAATATGCCGGTATCAATGTGCACTTGTAAAGTACTTCTAATCTTAAAATGCATTTTTAAAAACTGTACTTGCAGAGAATGAAAAATTAATCAAATAAAATACCACTTTAATGCATTTTAAAAGAATACACTTTTATGACCGTTTCTTAAAATATAATTTAAAAAAGTGTGCATTGTCATAGTCAAATTAAAAGTTTGATTTAAGGAAATTTTTAATGATTTTATAAAATTTTTTGTAATTTAAATATGTACATTTTATTGTGTTGACAAACAAACTAAAGCATGTGTAAAAAAATAAAAAATAATAATAATAATAATAAATGAATATATATATATATATATATATATATAATAATATATAAAATAATATATATATATATATATATATATATATACATACATACATATACATATATAATAAATATATATATATATATATATATATATATATATATATATATATATATATATATAGATGCTAAAGTTCTTCGTAAGTGTAACACTGACCAAGAGAGTCAAGCTTTCGTGAATGTTAATGTGGATATGCCGGTCTTACTGACCTGTGTGTTGGTTGGACAAAGAAGATGATCTGAAATCTGGGTGGAGCCCAGGTAAGTGTTCCTCTCATTCTGGTCTTCTGCACAATCTCTTCAGTCAGACGGATCCTGTCATCTGCCATAAAAGGGACAGAGACCTGTGGAAAAGACAGAAGTGTGTGTGGGCATGTTTTCATTTATTATTAGTACTAATTAAATATTGTGAAAATGAATGTCCTGTGTCCTTAAAAATGTTTTCATGCGTGTACAGTATGTGGCGGATGGAAGGGAGATGTGTGTCTGTTTCTGTGGCTGCACCTGTGTGTGCTCGTTGGCATGATTGTGTGTTTATTCATAACCATTCTCACTTCCTGCAGAGCAGAGTCGAGGTTGTCAAGGGTTTTGCAGTAGCTCAGAGGGGAACCACTGCTTCCTGAACTCTGACACCAATGGTGGGCTAAATCTTCGGCAGAACACTGCATTTCGGAGCTCTGTAGACAACTGCAAAATAAAACAATGCTGGAATTTATGCATTAAAAAAAAAACACAGTGACATGACTTTGTAAGTGCAGAATTCACTGCATACCTCTGAAAAGAAGCCAGGGAGTATCTGTTTGGAGATAGTTTTGGGGGCACTGTCGTCTGGCAGAGAAAAAAAAAAGAAAGAACTACATGCACTTCCTATATGACCAGCATTATTTTCCTTTACATTTGCATCAGAATTTGAAGAGATGAGCATTATGACTATAGACTATCTACGAATGCATTTACTTTATAATTAGGTAATTTAGGTAGCAGCTTACAAAAAGTGTTTTATACTTTGGCATGTAACACTTTACATTATCTGTACAACATTCATCTTGATCCACTACATAACTGAGACATAAGATGTCACCAGTTGTGTTTAAATGGATGATACTTGGAATAAGAGCATATCTACTAAATGATCAAATATTCATCAACTAAAAACAACAGTTAATTAAATGCATTACCTAATGTTAACATTTGAACATTATTGTAAAAGGTTACCTGCAAAGGGGATTTCAGACAAACACTTGTCCAAACCAAAACACATTTGCAAAGTCAAATACTGCAGAAGTAAATGCTAATTCATGATGAGCTGTTTGTTTTACAGTGAGCAGGTCAGCATTATCTGATCTTTGGCTGAACCACATCACATGTGGATGACACGAGGCTTTGCTGCAATCGTACCCTCAAACCCGCTGTCAAAGGAATAGATTGAGTCGGTTTTTGAGGTATTTGGTTTTTCACATCTGTCCTGGTGAGGAGGATGAGTGTTTTGTAACTGCTGCAAACACACGACCCATTTCACGGCCTCCAGCATTTCCAACACCATATCCACAACCACAAAATGAGCATTTTCCTGCACATAAACAATGATAATAAATAATACACACTTTACCTTGCCAAAATTATAATACAAAGACATCTACAACAGAAGCTGGATTTACCAAAATCCTCTAGGGTGTAACTGTAATTGTAATTATCTAGTTGTCGTTTTAGCATTTTTTTTTTGGCAACTTTTAGAAACTTTTGATAAGTGACTCAAACGATAAAAAGGCACACATTTTCCGTCTAAACGACACAAAATGAGGAAACCAAAGAACCCTAGCAGTACACACATCACAATGAATTAAATTAGCTGCTATTTGCAATTTTTTTAATTTAATAATAATAATTGAATTTTTAAATAATTGTTCATTTATGATACACTTTGTAAGTAGCTTTTACTAGTTATTTTCCAGGACATTATCCATTATCAATTATTCATTATCCATTGTAATTCTGTAATCTGAAAACACAAAATGCAGTGCGTAGTTTAAAATGCAGATAAAAAAACCTGTGAAAAATCAATATGGAAAATGCCTTCATATTAATATAATAGATTGTGGCCTATTTTTATACTAACTGCTAATACTTAAACTATAATTGTTCAGAATTTGTAGTTTTATTAGTTTACTATCTAATAATATAAATAAATTGTAATTGTTCAAAAATGTGCAAGTGTTCAATAATTCAATGTTGTATTTAAAATACAGTTATTGTATTTTATATATATATATATATATATATATATAATTTTACATTATTTTATGAACTAATCTAAATGAACACATAAAATACTTGTTTCCTGAGATTTGATGTAATTTTGCTTCATATTTACGTAATAATGTCATCATGCAATGACATCACAATGCCATTTAGCAACTTTTAGTAACAAATCGACCTTCCTTTAGCAACTTCCCCTGAAAATGAGTTGGCAACTCTGTTTATAAGTTGACATTTAAGCAACATTTCTATAAGGATCCTCAAATATTTAGGTACTGCTGAAGTTTCTTAGTTAATGTTGCTAGAGATTCCATGTGAAAATGCTTAAAAAGTGGCTTGCAAAAAATAATGCACTATATTTTTAAGTAAATAATTTTTTTTTTACAGTGTACCTGGTCCAGACTGTAGAAGTCTGCAGTGGAGTGATCTACACATGACCCATGTTTCTGAGCTCGGTCTGAGCTCCTCTGAACAGATGCTGGTGGGAGGTCAGAGCAGGCTCTTCTTTTAGTCTTTGACTGCAAACCCTCATGCAATCGCCCAGAAACAAAAGAGTGGCTGCGAGTGTCCTTAGAGACAGGTGGAACTCCTTTCACTGTGCCATGACTATCTGAGAGGAGCTGTGTGTGTCCTGAAGAGCCCTTGGGTGAAACACCGTGATCAAGGGTTCTCTCTTCCTCTGATCGACTGGACTCTACCAGTCTGTGCAGACTTGAACAGTTAGATTTGACAGTTGGGGAGATAGATAGTTCCCATATTGGAGGTGTCAAAGACAGACCAAACTGTTTTTCTGTCTCTGTGTTCTGTCTCTTGCGGGATATGACAGGGCTGCTCCGGGGTAGATGGTACTCTTCCTCAGGCTCAAACAGACCTGAATCCAGTTCAGCGACTGGAGCGTTACATCCACACATCTTCAGTCCATCTTCAGAAATACCATCATCATCATCATCATCATCATCATCAGTGCTGTCGGGGTGATTTAAATCAGAATTCACTAACCAGCTAACAAAGCGACAGCTGTTACCCACATTTGCCTGTAGGATGAGAGAGGAAAGAACAGTAAAACACTCTGAGATAAATGGAAACTGTTTTGGTTAAACAAATAGTTTATTTTGTACCATCAACCTGTGTAAGTAGGCTACATATTACTGAGAGACACTACAAATCACTAAAAGAATGTTCCATGTCGTTCCAAACCTGCATAACCAGTTTACTCTTTAATCCAAAATAAGACTTTGGGCGATCTATGCTTTTAAGATTCACAACTGCAACGATGTGAAGGTTGTAAACTGTATCCGTGTTTCACAATGATCCTGACAGACAGCTGAGAGCAAAGACTTCGTGTTTGATTATGTGATAGTTGATCTAGCAGACAGATAAGAGCCAGTAAAACTCACCATATTTCGTTCGGGAAAGAAGAAGAAAAGCTGCAGCTTTCGTTTATGATATGATCTGACAAGTCTCCAGCAGTTTCACTTCCTCAGTCTCTAAAAAATAGCCAATGTAGGCTACGATGTCTTTAGAGAAGCAGAACAGTGTCTAACTTGCTTGATTAGATGACAAGTATAATGGGGGAAGCATACCATATATAACTAAAGCAAGAGCAATCAAAGTTTTAAAGTAAAAACATTAAAGTGTGTATGTGTGTGTGTGTGTGTGTATACACACACACACACACACACACATACATATATAGCCTCAGGTGCACTTTCAGAATGTTCAGAATTAGTACAAAAACTTCCAGGATAGCATTGTTCTCCTCAATCTGATCAATTCATCAAAATGTTAATTCATTTAATTGTATTTGTAACATTAACGACTAAAATTTACTTTATTATAAGAATCCATCAAAAAAAAAAAATAATAATAATAATATTATGCACAATTAACTTAAAAAATATATATTATTTTATTGTAGCTCAGCACACATAGGGTTTTAAATTAAAACTAATTATTATGATTATTTTATTATTAAACTTGTGTGTGCTTTATAATAACATGATATTTTATTGAATTAAATCTTAATATTTTACTTTCATGTTACTATTTAGTTATATATATATATATATATATATATATATATATATATATATATATATATATATATTATGTTATATATATATATTATGACAGTAAAAAGAGAGCATGTATTTATTGTGTGTTTAATAACATTTGGTATAACAACGATGAATTCCCAAAAGGTTAAGCTTTATTATTTTATAATCCATTCAATGAATTTTTCTAAAAGCATTCTGCTCATCGCCACCATTTGTTTGCAGCTGCTGTTCGCGTCCAGCAGATGGCGCTGTAGTTAAGGCCATCCAGCCCGTTATTGGCACGCGCTCAGGTCCATAAACAAACTGCGCAGACGCGTTATGGACAGTCAGATAGCGCACTAGGAGGAAATTCACCCACCGCTTCTGAGACCAGAACATTTTCTTTGGGATATACCGATCGCAGAGCCTCTTGACGAGCTTTTTTTTTATTTTTCCCCGACGGGGCGAACATGGCGACGCTGGGACCGGAGCCCCGTCCTCATTCCCAGCTGCCCTCTGCCGCATTACAGACGAACCTGAGCGGACTGGGCTCCAATTCGAACCTGCCTCTCAACCGGGGTTTGGAGAGAGCTCTGGAGGATGCGGCGAACTCCGGATTTCTGAATCTCAGCACAAGAAAACTGAAAGAATTCCCCCGGACAGCAGCTAATTACGACCTAACGGATACGGTGGAAGCAGGTAAAGTGATGAAGTGATGCTTTATTTGTTTTTAGCACACTGCGCCTGCTCGGTCACATGCGCTTAGGATAGTTTCAAACGCGAATGTTTCCTAAAATATGTTTTGTCGCATTCGACCAATTAAAGATGTTTTGGCTTTTTAAAAACTTCCACTGTAGTCAACTCAACAGAAAGCGGATGAAATATTTGTGTCAGACTCAGTATCTATATAAATGTTATAGAACATGTTGCAGACAGGATAAAAAGAAGTGGGCTTCTTCAGTTGTCTATTATAAACACCCATCTCGGAGATTTGAGGATGTGTGGTACTAAAGTAGTGGATATTATTACTGTCCATAATAAGACGTCATATGTGACCAGCTTGTCCACATCCTGAGTACTATGGAAATCCCCTGGCACTTTTGACAGGGGCTTTCATTTCCATCTTTGGAGTTCAGCAGAACACACCAATGCCTATGAAATGAAAATGAATGCATTCGTGGATTGTGTTTTGAAACCAGAACTCTCTAGGCTGATGATCATGGGATCTGCAGGGATTAGTTCTTTTGTTTACTCTTTATTGAATGACGTGAATAATTAACCTACAACTTATTGACGTCTTCATTAAGGACACTCTCGTGAGGAGACACTTACGCTTTGTTTCAATATGTCCCGAACGGAAAAGAATGACCTTGTGAACTGCTTATTGTGGTAATAAGAACATGAGACACGCATCTCGGCGAAGCATGTGACGTCAGTAGTGGTAGGGATCTGTGACGTCAGTAGTGGTAGGGATCTCAGTGAGTCGAATCGATTGAGTCGCTTAAGCAAAATGATTCATTCAGTAGAACTTTCTGAGACACCAGTTTCTATCAGTGTGTGGTGAATGAGTCACTGAATTATTCACTTTACCAAGTCGATCAAACACGATTCCAAGCCAGGGTCTGGAGTCCTTGCTTTTAAAGGGTACATAACATACACAGTTTCACCTAATCTCATGCTAATCTTGAGTACCTATTGCATCCTTCATAGATCCAAAAAGTCTTTAGTTTTATCATATTTATAAAAGAAAAATACAGCTTTCTGTTTTTTTTTTTGTTTTGTTTTTTTTCGGAAAAAGCCAAGCTCCTGGAGGCGTGCCTTAAGCGGAGCTATAATACTGATGTTTCGTGTTGTTACCATTAACAAATATTCACTTATGTGCTGATTTCAAACAAAATACAGAAATCTGATGCAATTGTACTTACATGAATGGGGTCTTTTATCACAGGCACGGCTCCATGTTTTAATAGCAAACGATCTGCAAATCCAGCTTCGACTTTGGCCTAGAAACATTTATAAAACATTCGTCACTCAAAAGACCAGAACACACAAACGCACTTGATACTCTCCACTGCCACGGAAAAACAAACTGCATCCACTGTTCATTTAAAGAGCCAGTAAGATGAAAATTCTAAGCTTCCTATCACTGTTTATAAGTCCTGTACATTAGGTTTAAATCCATCCAAGGTTAAAAAAACATTGTCATTTTGTCAAAATATCATTTTAAAATTACCTCAATTCTCAGAGATCCCCAAACGGTTCACACAAAGCTGTTCAAAAGATTCAGTTTCCTTAAACCCCACCTTTCGGTAGCATACTGTGTTCTGATTGGTCAACTGACATAGTCAGGTTTGATTGGTTGTTTCCGCACACACCTTTACGGTAAACTATGCGTTAGCATCTGTTTGGGGTGAATTATGTCTTATTCCTCTCATCGCGAAGCAAACAGTAAAAAAAAAAAAAACTTGAACAGTCTCGCTGCTTTTTCTTCTGTGTGGGTGTATTCAAACCACAAATTCAGCGCGGGGGCGTGGTCACGAAGGGAGACCTGAAAAACGGACATCGCGTTGTTTTCATATGGATTACTTTATCACAGAATATCTGTTTTCGGCAGCACTTGTTTAGTTTCAAAGTAGACATGTCAAGCTTTCTATAGATATCTCTCTCATGTCTCTTCGTTGAGTATTCACGGAGTTACACTTCATTTTAATGACGTGTTTGTACATGACGATCAGCGGAGAGAAAGGCTGCAGACAGCACATATACTGATAAGACGCTCGGGAGAAAACAGACACATAACTTCATAATCATACTTCGCGTTTATGGCCAAACGCTTTGAAAATCCCGCCTTGTACTCACCGAGATTAGAAAAGCAGTCATCAGTGAAATGTTGTGAACACAACAAAAGGGATTTGTTGTACTGCTCTGGTATTGTGGTAAAAATGAACTTTAGCCATTGGTTCTTCTGATCTTCATTCTTTGGCAGTGAAAATAAAACAAACTTGCCTTTACAATTAAAAACACACTGTCTCCTCGACATGATGCTATCACACCAAACAGAGCGTCTGTGTGTGTGTGTGTGGGGGGGGGGGCAGGTCAGAGTTACGTTTCTCTCATGACGGTAGGCGGAGATTATTATGCAAAGTGTTCCTAGTGACGTACATAGAGATGGGCAAAGATTTGAAATCTATAACGACTCGTTTCAGTGATTCAGAGTCGACTCCTTACTTTAGAAGCCGATAACTTTATAAATCGTGTACTTTTTGGTTTAATTACTTTGCACATTGTTTACACTGATGGACAGCTACATCATACACTGTAATACAGGTAATTTTTGATTTCCCATCTGTGTGGCTCTTTAACGCTGGGTTCTTGGGGAAGCTGAACATAGTAAACTTTCCCTCACATCCAAAAATGAACTTATTTGGAGGCATTCTCGAACAAATCCTATGCAGCGCTGTCGATGATTTTGAAGAACGTTGATGTGCGCGGTCTCGCTCTCCTCTGGTTAATGTGTGTTCGCGGGGCGCGCTTTTCTGGTAGAAATGCTATTGTAAGGACTTCTGTTCTCGTCTACGTCATTAGATCCACGATCGAAAAAAAACCAGCTGAAACTTGCACCAACCCGGAAGTAAGATTTTCGGCACAAAAAGTCTCAGTCATTCTTTTAAATTATTTTTTTAAACTTTGGCCATGTTTAGCATGAGAATCTATCTCTTTAACTCTGTGAACAACTCTGAGTTCACGAAACACCATTGTACCCCCCCTTTATGTTTTCTTTCATGCCAACAATAGACTGCAGAAAGCTGACTTAAATAAATCCACAAAATCTATTTTCTAATTGCACATCGTAGATCTGATTGTGAACAATGCAACCATAAATATGTCTCATTTAAAAAAAAAAAAAAAAAATCAATAGGTCATAACTGGACCTTACTGTAAAAAGTCAAATGATTAATCGTGCTTAATCGCATCCAAAATAAATGTTTGTTCATGTAATATATGTGTGTGTACTGTGCATCATTATTATGTATATATAAATACACACACATACATTATATGTTTAGAAAATATTCACATGTATATATTTATATTTATATAATTTATATTATATATAAATATATTTAATATACAAATATAACATATAGTGTGTGTATTTATATACTTATTAAATATATACAGTACACACACATATATTATGTAAACAAAAACTTTTATTTCGATTAATCGTTTGACAGCACTGGAAGATGACAGACATTTCTCTTGTGATGATATGCGGGACTTCTATAATTTACTCCACGTGTTTCAAAATAAACTGTTAACGAGTCATTTTATGGTAATGATTCGTTCACTGAAAAGATTCAGTCCCCAGTAGTCGTCATAATGAACGGCTGCGGCGAAAGCCAAGATGACAGTTAGGAATGTTGAGAGAGCGGGAGATCTGCTTCCGTTCCCCGTGAATTTCTCCGCACTCCCCTCTGCTCGGAGGCCGGAGAGCAGCTAAAATAGGAAACAGGAAAGGGCAGACCGTAGAAATTGCAAATTCCTAGCATTCTTAAATGGTCTTCTGAAGGACTTTAATGCAGAAAATTAAACACCCAGTCCATTGTGATTTTTGGAATGTATTAAGTGTTATTATGTGACTAAACAGTCATCGTTTTAGTTGCTTATGGTGTCACAGTTCACAGAGATGAAGTCATCCTTACCATGAATAAAGGAAAATTGACCACGAGAAATATTTACTCACTCTGCATTGTTGACCTTATTTAGATAGATTTCAAAACACCTTAAGAAGACTTGTGTCTTCAGTAGGAGTGTTGGTTAGGACCCGTTCAGGTCCTCTGTGCCTGTTCCACAGTGGATTTCAGCTCATATTTCTCCTCAGAAGCTGTCGTTGTTTTTTGTTTTTTAACTGACTCAAGATATTTCAAGCTGGGACATGTTGTCCTCACACACACATTTTCTTTGCTGCACTCTCTACCATTTCACAGGAGTTTCATAGGTGGCGTTGGGTATTTTCCACTACTAACAAACCAGTGTGTAGTTTTTTATGTATTTACGTCCTTGAGCTCTCTGTCTTTTGGGTAGATGATGCCCTGGTTATGTTGCTTCAGGACGTGCTAGTCTTCACCATCAACACTGTATATAATAAATGAGTAAATGAGATTTCAGGAGGAATTTCTATAAAAAGTGTGCTGTAGTATGTGCATGCTAGTTTTCCCTATTTTTAACTTCATCTTCAGTAACACTCATAATTGAATAACACTGTTAAATGTAATATTTAGCAAATCACAAAATTTATATCCATTGTCACAGTGTACATTGGAATGCTGTGAAACAAAAAAATTACTAAATCCTTAAAAAAAATCTTAAATCTTAAGCTGTTTTCAGCATCAATAAGAATAAGAAATGTTTCTTAAGCATCAAATCAGTAGGCTATATTAGAACGATTGCTGAAGAATCACGATATACTCAAGACTGGAGTTATGGCTGCTGAAAATTCAGCTTTCCCATCACAGGAATACATATTTCGTTTTCAAATATTTTTTATTTTAAAACATTTTCATAATTTTAATTTAAAAATTATCCATTGGTCTGTTGATGAACTGAAAATAATTATGGGCTTATCATTATCGACAGAGTGCATCCCTAATGAAAACACCTTAAAAGCGAGTGTGTTAACCAGCTGAATCACGCAGTGGACTCTGTTGTAATGCAGTTCTACTCATAGCAAAAATAGATAAAACTGTGTGCATCAGTTTAAACATATCAGTGGGTCACACAAGTAAACAGAGCAGCTCTGTGTTCTCTAACACACTAGTGTTACACTGCAGTTTTAAGCAGCACAGGGCTATTCACAACCTGATGCAGTCTTGTCTGTTTGATTGTCTTGGTTGTTGCTCTTAGAGCCATTCGGCATGTCAGGTGGTATGTGTGATCCACACACTCCTCTTTGCACGCATACACCCATGTTCATTACCTGTGACCCGTACTCAACTCTCCCATAGACGCGAGATGATAATGTTACGATGAAGGCATCCACTCACTCTCACCTCCTACTTTAATCTGCTGTCAACCCACACAAGTACGTTTCACATGAGCTCACATGCATGCACACAGACTTTGTTACACAATCTGGCTTTTAAAACACAAATTTGCTCACAACACAAACGCTGTTCTTCATGATAGCATTTCCATAAATATGGGCAAGCACAAATCCTCTCTCTGACAAGCTCTCTGAGGCAGGTTTTGTTTTCGCAGACAGTCAGGGTTTATTTTAAGTGTGACAACTGCTAATAAGATTGTAGTATAGACTGCTGAGATGGTCTTCATCTCACCTTCAGCTTCCTTTGTCTATGGTACTTGCAGTGCTTGGGTGGGTGGATGCAGTGGTGTTTAATGCGTAGTTAAAAGAATTATGGGATAACACCCACACACATGTACACACAGATACTCCAACCTTCAAATATTGGGTATGTGTAGGGGTGCGTCTTATCTCTGGGGAACACCACTTTGGATAAACATTATGCATTAAAGATGCATTACATCAACACCTTTCAGAGTGTTTGCTAATGCACCATGGCAACAGCACACCACCCATTACAAAACCCAGGCATTCACTGATAACCCGAAAACAAGGCAAGGAAGTACATACATGTACAAATCCATAGCAATTTGTTGCTCCGTAGGGTATTTTTCGGAAATCTTATTTATTTTTTCTATTCAATTGAAGTTTATTTGTATAGCGCTCTTTTACGATACAAATCATTGCAAAGCAGCTTTACAGAAATTTACGTTTCTACAATATTTAGTAGTAGCTTATCAGTGGTGACTGTCAGTTTGTGCATGTTTGACAGGATTTTTCAGAAAAAATAATACAAGATGTAGTTAGCCAGACGATGAACATTATTATCAGCAATTATTATATGATGCAGTCACACTTGTAGCAATATTTGTTAGTTCTGTTTGTTGATTCAGGGTAAGCATCATCTGGGGTCCTCTGAGGGGTCAGCATCATCTTTTCTCAGGTGTTCTGGATCCAGACTGGAGCTTTATGTAAATCCCATGGCTAAACAGAGAAACAAATAGAGACTTCATTAGCATAGCTGCTTTTCCAACAAAGTAAAATTAATTAGTTTAACCCAAGCTAATGAATACGAATGTGCATTTGATCAGATACAACTGCAGTCCCAAATTATTAGATGCATTATTTGAAAACTTGGCCGAAGAGATGTTTTTAATCTAGATTTAAAGAGAGAGAGTGTGTCTGAACCCTGAACATTATCAGGAAGGCTATTCCAGAGTTTGGGAGCCAAATGTGAAAAAGCTCTCCCTTAGTGGACTTTGCTATCCTAGGAACTACCAAAAGTCCAGCGTTTCGAGACCTTAGGGAGCGTGATGGATTGTAACGTGCTATAGGGCTAGTAAGGTAATCAGGAGCTAAATCATTTTTGTAACTGATACGGAACTTAATCGGTAACCAGTGCAGAGACTGTAAAATTGGGGTAATATGATCATATTTTCTTGACCTCGTAAGGACTCTAGCTGCTGCATTTTGGACTACCTGTAGCTTGTTTATTGACGAAGCAGGACAACCACCTAGAAGTGCATTACAATAGTTTAGTCTACAGGTCTTGAATGCATGAACTAGCTTTTCTGCATCAGAAACAGGTAACATGTTTCGTAACTTGGCAATGTTTCTAAGATGGAAGAATGCAGTTTTTGTAACATTGGAAATATGATTTTCAAAAGACAAATTGCTGTCTAATATACCACCCAGATTTTTGACTGTAGAGGAAGTAACTGTACATCCGTCTATTTAAAAATTGTAATCTACAAGATTCTGTGTACTGTATTTTGGTCCAATAATTAATATCTCTGTCTTATCTGAATTTAATAGGAGAAAATTATTGGTCATCCAATCTTTTACATTTTTAACACACTCTGTTAGCTTAGATAATTTAGAACTTTCATCTGGTCTCGTTGAGATATATAGCTGGGTATCATCAACATAACAGTGGAAACTAATCCCGTATTTTCAATAATATTGCCAAGGGGCAACATGTATATTGAAAATAGAAGGGGACCTAGGACAGATCCTTGTGGCACCCCATATTTTACTGGTGATAAATGAGATGACTCCCCATTTAAATAAACAAAATCGTAGCGATCAGACAGGTAGGATCTAAACCATCTTAGACCCTGCCCTTGAATACTTGTATATTTTTGTAATCAATCTATGAGTATGTCATGATCTATGGTTTTGAATGTGGCACTAAGATCAAGTAAAGCTAGCAATGAGATGCAGCCTTGATCTGATGCAAGAAGCAGGTAATTTGTAATTTTAACAAGTGCAGTTTCTGTGCTATGGTGGGGCCTGAAACCTGACTGAAAATCTTTATACAGATCTTTTTTTTTTTTTTTTTTTTTTTTTGCAGGAAGGAGCTCAATTGACATAAGTGGAAGATTAGAAATGGGCCTATAATTTGCCAGTTCACTAGGATCTAGTCGTGGTTTCTTAGTAAGAGGCTTAATAACCGCCAGCTTGAATGGTTTTGGGACGTGACCTAAAGATAACTAAGAGTTAATAATACTGATAAGCGGTTCTTCAGCTACAGGTAACAACTCTTTCAGTGGGTACAGGATCTAATAGACATGTTGTTGGTCTAGATACAGCGATAAGTTTATTTAGCTCTTCCTGTCTTATAATTTTGAAGCACTGCAGTTTATCTTTGGGTGCGATGGATGAAACTGAAGTATTAGACGCTGTAGAATCTACATTCGCTATTGTATTTATAATGTTATCTATTTTATCAGTGAATAAATACATGAAGTCATTACTATTAAACGTTGATGGATGTTTGAATCAGGTGGCATCTGCTATTTGTTAATTTAGCCACTTGTGCTAAATGAAAACCTTGGATTGTTTTGGTTATTTTCTATGAGTCTGTGGATATGCTCAGCCCTGGCTGTTTTTCACAGTACATTTTTTCTCTAACCTTTTTCAATTTGATGGGGGCAACAGCTTCTAAAGTATTAGAGAAGATAGTGTCCATGTTGCCAGTCATTTCTTCTAGTTGAAGTGTATTTATGGGTACACAGAGCAGTTGAGATAAATTAGGCAGTTTATTTGCAAATCTGTCTTTGGTGGCTGGAACAATAGTTCTGCCCAGAATGTAACGCTGAGTCATATAGTTAATATCAGTTATACGCAGCATGCATGAGACAAGGAAATGCTCAGTAACATCATCACTTTGAGGTACGATATCTATATCAGTAAGATCGATTCCATGCGATATAATTAAATCTAGTGTATTAAAACGATGAGTGGGCCGGGTGATATTTTGCTTGACTCCAAAAGAGTTTACTAGGTCGGTAAACGCAAGTCCTAATGCATCATTTGTTTTATCAACATGAATATTAAAATCTCCCATGATTAGCGCTTTGTCTACTGTAACCAGTCTGAGAGGAATTCTGCAAATTCTTTTAAGAATTCTGTATAATGCCCTGGTGGTCTATACACAGTAGCCAGAGCAAGAGAAACATTCGATTTCTTTTGCATATCTGACAGTGTAACACTAAGCAGAAGTATTTTGAATGAGTTAAACCTGTATCCTGTTTTCTGGGTAACATTGAGAATATCACTATATATTGTTGCAACACCTCCACATACAGAATGAGAATTAATCATTTTATATTAATTTATAACTGTCCTTGTTTTTATTCATATAAAAGTCAAATTCTCGCTATTAACAAACTATTAATATGACTTAATAAACTCGTAGTTTGCTGCTTATTTATAGTACATAAGGTAGTTGTTAAGTTTAGGTATTAGGGGTGTTGAATATTGTCTTACAGAATCTGTGCTAATAAACAGTTATTAGGTTAATATGTTAATAATAGGAATGCTAATAAGCAACCAGTTAGTAGTGAGAATTGGTCCCTATACTAAAGTGTTTCCAAACAAGTATTTTTGTCATACTGAATGAAATATCCAATATGGGGGACCCTCATGTTGTTCCAAATCTGTATGATTTTTCTTCTGAACACAAGCTATTTTGGAAGAATATTTGATAACCAAACAGTTGCTGCCTGGTTTATATAATAATAGTCACTGGCTTCCATCAACTGTTTGATTAGCAGCATTCTTCAGTTCACAATATCTTCTTTTGTGTTCACCAGAGGAGAGTTCATAAACGATGACATCATTTTTTCATTTTTCTTTTTAAGTATTATGAACTGAAAACATGAAATACAGCTTTATTAATCTTGTTAATGTTCTTATCTAAATAAATTATCAATATGGTAAGATTTCCAGTTAAATGAATATTACATTAATAATGCCTTTTATGATTACATATGAATGATCAACATTAATCGTTTACCTAGAATAAATTATGTTAAAAATACAGTTCATAATACATTAACTAATGTAACAAAATGAATCTTATTGTGCTGGTATGTGTGTGTGACTTAACGGGGGCATGTGTGTCCTGAAGGGTTTTGGCTCAGTAATGTTGTAGGGCCTTGTTTCCTTGGGTTTGGAAAAGTGTCAAAGCATTGCAGGATGTTCTGAATGTGATCGCTGTAAAATGTGGTGCAGTGTGACAGTCCTTAAACAAACTTTTGGGAAAGACACATCGCCTGAAAAGCAGGTGACCAGGGAATGACAACATATGTACGGAGATAAACATATATGATGCTTTAGGAGAGCATCTTCTAAAGGAAGTGCACTTGAGTGGCTTGTCACAACATGTTGAAATGTGCTTTTGCTCATCTCAGGTTTCTTAGGATCTAACTGTCACTCACTAGCGTCTCAGGAAAAAAAAATAAAAAATCTATTAATTTGACCTATAAACATTTTTCTGATTTGTCAGTTTTGAGTTGCCTTGTAAGGTTGTTTACTGAAATTCTGCACTGTTGAATTTCTCAGTTATTTCTCAGTATCTTTTAGTTATTCTGAAGATATTCTGTTTGTATCTGTTTTGTGTGTGTGTGTGTGTGTGTGTGCATTGTCGTGGAAAAAAACAAACAAATATTTGATTGAATAAATATAAAGTATACCTATAATACTAAATACAAATATATGTATATTAAATATAAAACTTAAACATATTTCATGCTAAAAAACATTTTCTTGATAAAATGTAAAGAAATGTAAAAGAGCACACAAAGTTTAAGATTTTGAAAAAAATTAAAGCAAACAAAAACAAGCATTGTCACACAAATCAAAAGAGTGTAAAATAAAAACATTGTAAGAACTTCATGCTCATTTTTTCAGTTAAGCAGTTTATAATTACATATTTGGTATTAGAAGCGTTTTCATGAGTGGTTCTTAATAAGCAGGTCATTGTACATTGTGTCTGATAAACAGGCTGTAGCTCTGTAGGAAGTGACTGAAGTTCAGGTCATGTTATGAAATGCCACTTTGTGTGTATCTTTGTCAACCTGCTTGAGTAATTGGTACAAAATGTAACTTAGACACTCCATATATTGCTTAGTTATTAAGCATGTTAAAGGGGTCAAATGATGGGATTTCAATTTTTCCTTTCTCTTTGGAGTGTTACAAGCTCTTGGTGCATAAAGAAAATCTGTAAACCTGCAGTTTAATGTCTCAAATCCAAAGAGATATTATTTATAAAAGTTAAGACTTGTCCTTAAACGACTCGTTTAAACACGTCTACATCACTGTGTGGGAAGATTTGCATAACGCTGTCCAAATGTTCACGCAAAGAAAGAAGGTATACCTTTTACTCTCTTTGTTGCCGCCAGCGCCATGACGTGGAGATGCTGTGTGTTTCATTGTGAAAGTGAAACTACTTTCTTTGGCCTTCCAAAAGAGGATGATATTGGCTTCGTCATGCCTAGAGCTGATCCGTGCTGGTCACTGAGGAAATACATCAACTTTGTGCTGTGGATCGCCAGATCGACTTTCAACGTGGATGAAGCAGAGTCACATGTGGTTGCTGCAACCCACGGCCACTGCTTCGTCGAATCCACCGGCCGTTCCTCGTTCTAGCCACTGGCTGCTGCTCACTGAAGCCGCCGTCCGTTCCTCACTCTTTGCAAGGACAGTCTGGTGCTTCTGACTCACGGTATGTAAGTAGGTTTACATATGTAAAGGATTTTCCACTGATGATTCAAAGGTGAGTTTTGAGCAGTGTAGAGTAGCGCTTGTTTGTCATTTCCTCAATCACAAATCCAGATATGGTTTTATGTTTATGTAGCGTGATGCAACACAACGTGTAAAAAGACCGTATAAGTCATTATAATCAGTAGTTATGTCCCACTGGATGCAACAACTGCCTTGTTTGTAATGGCTTTTATTGTTTTTGTTCTGTCATGCCGGTGTTCTGACCGGGACACGCCATAACAGTATATGTTGAGGGGCATAACATTTCCATCAAACACTTCAAACATTTGGCCAATCACAACGCACTGGATAGCTGGCCAATTAGAGCATACCTAGCTTTACAGAACGAAAAGCCTTGTAAAAACCAACACGTTCAGAAAGGCAGGGCACAGAGGAGAAACAATAATGTACAGTATGTGGAAAATAATGTTTTTTTTTTCTTTTTTTTACCTTAAATCACATAAACACATTTCACTACACCAAATACACAAAATAATGTTCTTTTTAGCAACATCATATGACCCATTTAAAGTAAAGAATATTAGGATAAATTAAATGACCAAATAAAGTATTGAGGGATTTCTGGGCAGGCAGTATCCGAACAGGTTTTCATATGTTTGGGAAGGGGTGTGTAAATGTGTGTGTGTTTCCCACGTTTCTCCAGGAGGAAATGGCCTTTTCTGCACATGTTATCATACAATGAGCCAGGGAGGAGACAACATCCTGCCTCTGTCTTCCAGAACAAACCTGTGTGTTATGCTGGTATACAGTTAGAAAGATACACAAATTAAATCAGGGGCATCTGAGCAAGGTCAGAGAGAAAATCAAGATTCTGTAAGATTTTAAGGCTGCATTTATTTGATTAAAAATACATTGCAACAATAATACCATGAATACCAATAGAATAAAAAAAAAAACTGTTTCCATTTTATGTTAAAATGTAATTTATGCGATGACAACGCTGAATTGTCAGCAACCATTTCTCCAGTCTTCAGTGTCATATGATCCTTCAGAAATTCGTATTATTACTGAAAAATATTATTATTATTATTATTATTATTATATAAATGTTGAAAACAGTCATGCTCAATATTTTTGTGGAAATGTAATATATTATTTTCAGGATTTTTAGATGAATAGAAATTTCAAAAGAGCAGCATTTATTTAAAATAGATTTTTGTAGCATTATTAATATCTTAACTGCCCCTTTTAATCGTTTTAATACATCTTTTGAAGCTTTTGAATATAGGGGTTCCTGCAGGTCCTTGAAGTCTTAAAAAATGTCTTCAATTTAGTTTGTTCAAATTTAAGGCCATTGAACGTCTTAAATATCTTACGTTGTATAAGAAAAGTCCTAATATCATAATAGAAAAATATAAAAATCATAATAATAATTTCAAGGTGTATTAAATTGGGGGAGAGAAAACAGGAACCATGATATGGCATTATGCATTGAATATGAATATTTAAATTCTTGTTATTACCAGTGGTGGACGAAGTACACAAATCAAGTACTTGAGTAAAAGTACAGATACATATGGTAAAATATTACTCCAGTAAAAGTAAAAGTACTCCTTTTTCAATTTTACTCAAGTGAAAGTACAAAAGTACTCAATTTTTTATGTACTTAAGTAAAAAAGTACTGCAAGATAGATGTTAGCAATTTTATATAGGCTACTTAATTTTATTTTAGCACAGTCATGAAAATAAAGAAAACTCTTTGAATGAGAAGGTGTGTCCAAACTTTTGGTCTGTACTGCATATATGACATGATAATAAGGCCTGAAGTTAGGAAGAACATTTTAAGGAAAAAAATAATAAAAAAATGTTCATAATGATTTTTTCCTTCTCAAATCTTGTATGTGGTTTAAAAACACCCCTGGCCAAACGGGGTGCATCTCTTCCCACTGATAATTACTGTAGTTACCATGTTCTGAACATCACATCCTTTCTTTTCTAACCAGATGTAATCTATATTATGTAATCTATATAATCTATAATCTATATATATAGGTGGCTGAATAAAAATATGTGGACATTATTTATAAAAATTACATCAACTTAGCACCAACAAGCTTGTTAGCTAGACAGTTAGCATCAGCTAACAATATTTACTTATTTTCAATACGATGAACCTTCATGTCTGGTTCATTAATCCAAACAATATACATATGTATAACGTTACTTTCGATAAACAATATAAAAACAGACGTCACATAGGACATTTTAATAAAACTGTTAACATTATGGCAGCGGTGAATTTGAACGTGCATGAGTTATTGTATTTAATCTGTGTTATTTTATGGTATTTTTTTTTTTACCTAAAATTGATGTGTCTGCATCGTCTGCACTCGAGCATTTCAGTGGGCTTAAATAGATCACTCTTTACAACGGATTTAGTCCCCAAACAACTGACAGTTTTGACCTAAATATGATATTCAGTTACAATAATTAATCCAAAATTTCGACATTAATAACTTACTTTTAGCAACGTCAGACGCACGCGCGCTCACAAGATCTCCCGGTTCTTACTTCTGGGGACTCGCACTAAACGGTTCATTTGAATCAGTGAGTGGTCGACTCCAGAACAGCTGCAATCTGATCATTCTAATTCGTAAACGAATCGTTTGTTGTGATTCGGGATCCAATTTAAAAGTTTATTTTGAAAAGACTCAGTTCGTTCATGTTGAATCAGACACCGCTTCTGAGTGTCGGAGCACGTGATATAGGGAGTAACGATATGTTTTATGAAATGTAGTGAAGTAAAAAGTACGATTTTATGCTTTGGAATGTAGTGAAGTAAAAGTAAAAGTTGCTCAAAATAAAACTACTCCAGTAAAGTACAGATACTTGAAAAATGTACTTAAGTACAGTAACGAAGTAAAGCTACTCCGTTACTGTCCACCACTGGTTATTACAGTTATTTTGCTGATGTTACCATAGACATTGCTCTTCCTCACCTTTTTGGCATTCATTTTATTATTGCAGATCTTAAAGAAAGTCTTAAAAGTCTTAAATTTGATTTTAAAAACCCTGCACATTGTGTTTGCCTGGCGAATGGTGACTGTTCTGATCAGTGGTCCAGTTTAATATAATGTAGTATGTACAGACGCCAGCTGTTTGTGTCCTTGAAACTGATATTACCCAGATTCATCTGCCCTACATACACTCTGAGACACTCACTTTATTAGAGCTCCACCCAGACACCAAAAAGAGGGTCAAAGTGTGTGTGTGTGTGTGTGTGTGTGTGTGTGTGTGTGTGTACTATTGATGGTGATATGTTTGTAATATTTCATCAGTAGATCATTCTCTGGATCTTTGAATTAATCTTTGAATATGTCTATGGCCTTGCTATTCATTTGCTTATATGGTGGTATGCAAAAGTTTGGGAACCCCTTGCAGAGTTAACAAAAATAATAGAGATCATACAAAATGCATGTTATTTTTATTTAGTAATGTCCTGAGTAAGATATTTTAAATAAAAGATGTTTACATATATTCCACAAGACAAAAAAATAACAGAAATTATTAAAATAACCCCCTTCAAAATGTTGGGAACCCTTGGTTCTTAACACTGTGTGTGGTTACCTGGATGATCCACAACTGTTTTTTTGTTTTGTGATGGTTGTGATTGAGTTGTTTTTTTCTGAACAGTTAAATTGAGAACTGTTCTTCAGAAAAATCCTCCAGGTCCAAACTTTTGAACAGGATGAAGATTCCAAATTTGTCTTATTTTTTTAAATATAATATTTTCCCATTTAGTACTGCCCTTCGGAAGCAGAAGATACTTGCATGTTTCCCGGGACACAAATTAAGTACAATTTACCTTGATCTTCAAATTCCAAAAGTATTCACCCCCATATCTTAATGTATCATGTTTCCTTCTGGAGCATCAGTGAATGTTTGAATCTTTTTTAATAGTTGTGTTTGAGTGCCTCAATTGTCCTCAGTGTGAAAAGAAGGATCTCAAAATCATACAGTCACTGCTGGAAAGGGTTCAAATATGCAAAAGATGATGAAACACTGAAGAATCTGCAGGAGGATTTTTCTGAAGAACAGAGCTCAGTTAAACTGTTCAGAACAAACAAGGGACTTATGAACAACCATAACAAAAATAAAAAAATCATCATCCAAGTAATCACACAGAGTATTAAGAATCAAGGGTTCCCAAACTTTTGAAGGGAATTATTTTAATAACTTCAGCTTTTTGCTTTTTGTCTTGTGGAATATATTTAAACATACTTTATATAAAATATCTAACTCAGGACAGTACTGTATTAAAAATAGCATGCTTTTTGTACGATCCCTCTTATTTTGTAAAAATGTTAAAAATTCCACTGTACTTGCTGGAAGATGTATACATACATGTATGTTTGATGGGGACAGATGGACTGAGCTTGCTAATCAGGTCACAAGTCTTATGGTAGAATAAATCAGACAATTCTGCTCAGGGTGTAGAGTGCAGTGATGCATTGATCATGAAAATTAAGTGAGACTGAAACAAAGCAAACAGCAATGTATTTCAGGTTTTCTCCATTCATTTAGATAGGATTGTATGTGGCTGCACGGAGGCATCTCAAATATGTTCCCTTGAAAGGGACTGATATCAATCAGACTGTCAGATGCACAGCATTTGACAAAATTTGTTGTAAAAAAAACCATAAATAATCAGACAAATTGTGATTTTGTAAGTCTTTCTGTAATCAACTTGATTGCCTAATGAACCTAAAAATTCATCAACATGTTGAAAATAGTTGTTGAAATTGTCAATATTTTATTATATTAAACAATTGTATTTATTATTTTTGGTATTTAATTAATTCACAGAGATCTTCTCTCCAAATCCGTGATGATCTGGATTGCCAGCTTGTTCAAAGTTATTTTTGAATTTTTATTTTATTTCCTCACATAGCCTATCATTACATCAGACTTCACTAAAAGGGCTGTAAAGTTAGAAAAATGAGATTTGGTTCCAGACATAAACACACACTCACTCCACTCATGCAGTGTGAGCCGTGGTGCCGCTGTCTGTCAGAGAGGAACAGTTTGCTTATTCAACAGAACTCGGAGAGCACTCTTACACACTCGCCATCATGCTGAGAGTGGGCACACTGAGGAATGCTGAGTTGCAGAAATGCACACGTACAAAAAATGCAGCACTCCACTTGTACGCACATTTAACTGTTGTGCACACTTGGTATAAATCTATGTCGGAACCATCTGTTTGATTATATACTGTTAATTAATGCAACACACACACACACACACACACATGCTCAGCTGATCATTCCAACTCTAAGCCACGGGATGAGGCCACACCCAGAGCAACATAATGACAGACTGCGTTTATATGCCCTTTTCCCACTTCAGAAACACTATGAGGACAGGACAAGAGTGTTTGAGTGAAAGAATGAGCAATTAGAGGTCAAATAAAGTAAAGAGGTGTAATTAGCTTAATGGAAACTTCACTCGCCCAGTCAGAAGAAGTATGTCTGTGTCTGCTTTTCAGATTCTGCTGTCAGCAGGGGATGTTGATTTCTACTAGTTTAAAATCTTATCCATTGCGGAATTCTGTAATGTAGAAATCAGCTATGAATATGTATGTAATGTATCATTGTAAAAAGTTGTAATTTTACAGAAAAATACTGTAAATTATGTTCATTTGTCAACTTTAAATGATCATACAGTATATGGTGAAAAATGGTTTTATATAGTGGAAAAAAAGGGTGTTTTGTGTTGCATTTTCTGTTATTTAAATAATTTTTATTGCATTATTATATTGATTTTGGTAGTTATTAAAATAGATTTGTAAATTTGCATTATATAATTTATAAAACATAACTATAAAAGTTGATAAAACATACAGGAACCAGTATGACATCCTAATATATAAAATGTTTAAATTTCTATATTGAAATTTATAGCTAAGGTAGATAAGCTTGTTGAAGTCATAATAGTCTTGAGTGTCTCTGTTAGAATCAGGTTGAAAATTATTAACAAAAAATATTAAATATTACAATTTTAAATCGGCACAACAAGATTTTTGACTATAATTCAACATTTTAACTGGTTATCATAGTTCAGTGCTGTTGCAGTAAAGGCTGCCATCACAGACCTACATTTCCCAGAATCCTCTTGCATCACAGCGCTCCCTTGACAGCCCGTGTGTTGACAGAGCTCACATTCAGCTTCATTCTCTTCTATCCTTCCCTCCTGTTCTCTATCTCATGTGTCTACTAACATTTGATCTTTAAACCTCCAGTACTACATACACACACACACACACACACACTTACAGAAAGAGGTGTTTTTTTAAGACTGTGTGTTTGCTTTTCGTCAGGGGTTAGTCTGATAATCCATGCCATCTGTGCCATCTCGATGCCCATTGTGTGCTCTGAACAAAACAAACTGCCTCAAAACAGACCACAGTTACAGCTCAGTAAGATGGAGAGACCCTTCAGACAGAGACAGATCGCAGACGAGAGACAGTTAAGAGTGACATCTGTGTCTCTAAGATCATCAGGCGTCTGTGAAAAGGTTCTGACTTTTGTTCTACTCTGTTGTACTCCTGCAGCACATGTGTTTAATATAATGTTGTTCAGTAGAGCTGTTAAAAACCTCATTTTGTTGTTTTGTTGGTCTTATAGGCTTATCTGCACAAGCTGTAGATTTGACCTACAGGCTTATAGTCATTAAAAGATTAATATTCATCCTTCTGTGTTTTGATCTTTCCCCATAAAGCTGAGACTGGGGTCAGCCAACAGGGCTTTGTGATGGCACACATAGCTTAATAAGTTGTCTAAACATATTTTCCTTACAGTAAACTTATGCTCTGTTTAATATTAAGCACTGGCGGTTATCCTTTGCCCGTAATGGTTGCATCCATCATGTGACCTGTTCACACACTGAAGACACATCTAGGTTATCTGCCATGTTCACTCTGGTTTTGAGGTGAAGCGCTATTTCTGTTTTCAGCACTTGAAATGAAATTGGTACCAGATTAGACATGCATAATGTATCTGTGACCGTCATATTAATCAACATCAGCATGTTTTCACTGGTTATTAGATATTGCATCAAAAATAAATATTTATTAATCTCTTCTGCTTTACAGTACAATATTATAAATACATTTTTTGTTGTTGTTGTGCAGACTAGTTAGGCCTTTGTGAGAAGAAGGGCGCTACCTTAAAAGTAAAAGCTAAAAAACTGAATATTAATTAAATGAAAAGCGATTTAAGTGTACTTGAATAGAGTACACTGTTAACACACTTAAGTACAGTTTATGTAAGTGCATATTATAATAATGGAACATTTTATTTTTCAAATTTTATTAACATTTTATTTTAAAGTAAATTTTAAATTGGTTAAATTATTATTATTTTTATGGTGTGCTTTAAACAAGAAAACTCATTTTGTATTCTTGTAGTATGTTGATATTACATTTATATTACATATTTTATATTATACATTTTGTTATATTTAATATATGGAAATCACAGTGATATAAAATAGATAAGAAATAAATACAAGATATAAAATAGACAAGAAATAAATACGACATTCAATTTTATAGTAGTTTACCATGAATGTTTGTCAGTACATTCTTTAAATATAAAATTGTTATGTTTAAAAGCATGCTAAAGTGCACTTACTTTTAACAACAGATAATATTCTAACAATATTATAAACAAAATATTGTAATTTTGTGCAATACACATTTTCACCGTATCACTTTCGGTAGAATAACGATAGAATAAATGCTTATTGGGGTTATATTTTGTAGGACTCTTTATCTAGGTCCTTTCTCAGGATATCGGGGTGTGTTTTGACTATGTACAGTATACTGTAGTGTATTATGGGTGCCTCATTCTTGCCAGGCTTGTTTAATGCATGAAAACTACTATGTGTGTGTCTTTTGGACTGTCTTTTGCTATTAGCACTCATGCAGTCTCTCATAGGGCCGTGTGAATGGTTTCCATGGAAACACTAATGCATAGTGACAAGGTGGCACAGTCAGTGGTCTGTTTGTCATTTGTTGTATCATACATAATGTATACAGGGAGAGAGTTTAGTCACATACTAACACAAATAAAGTCAACTGCTGCACACATTCATTAATGTTACTATGAATTTGATATAAAAACATGGCCCGAAACATCAGCGAAACACTGATCACTTTGATGAAACGGTCTGCTGGTTAAACCCTCACACACATTTGTTAAATGACATCATTTAAACAATGACATCACCTTTAGGCACAAGAAATACTAACTGCGCTCGGGCACTACCAATTATGGCTTTTGAAATGAGGTGTGTGTGTGTGTGTGTGTGTGTGCGCAGGATGGGAACTTAACCTTTGGATCCCCTCCTTCACACACTCACAGATGTTTTTGTTAACGTTCGCTGCATTGATCTCTGTAGTTGTGAAAGCACCTCCCTGTGTTTAGTTAGGGTACTACAACAACACATGTAGCATTGACTACAATGTACAGTCGTGATAAATGCATCAGCTTTAACTGAAGTCTTTCTCTCTCAGATCTGTCGAAGAATCGCTTGATGGACATCCCGTCAGAGGTGTGTCATCTGGTCTCTCTAGAAACGCTGAACCTTTATCACAACTGCATCAAAAGCATTCCCGATACCATCATCAGCCTTCAGTCCCTGACCTGCTTAAACATCAGGTGAGCATCGCACTAACACATATACACACACATTCACAGAGAGATGTGTCTCTAGACTCATAATGCATTGACATAATACTGTGGGAAACCGCCAGAATGTGTTAGTATGCCTAGAAAAGCATTCTACCACTAGCATACTACTAATATTTCTGCAGTGAGCATTATGTATACTGTCAGTTTGCTGTATGTATTACCCAAGCTGCTTTACATTTGCTATATTATACATTTTACAACCAGAGCACACTGTGTGCTACAATGCAGCCTTCTGTTTCTAATTTGATAAATGAACTGTGATTAAACCTGTGCAATGTTTACAATCTCCCTGATGACTCAGTATTTTAGTATACTGACAAGAATAAAGGCATGCAGAATAACCATAATTATTCCCAAGGCATTATTTTCCAAACACTATATAGGATTGCGTGTTTGTGCATCAACAGACCTAAGCTAATGTGGTATTCAAATATTTTCTTTTGCATATGTGTTTTGAATTAGACTGAGTGAAAGAAACGAATTAGTGGGTGGTTTGAATGAGATGATCAGTCAAAGGAGCCCCGTATAACTAGCGTCCACCGGACCTGATAATGTGGTCTTTAGGTTGCTTCTAAAGATCTGTGGTTTAATATTTATGGTGTTTCAAATAACTGAATGGTATTGTTACATATTTAGCTTTTTAGATGCATATACTTTCCAAGAGGAAAATCAAAGTTCATAACATATATCATAAAAAAAATGAAAGTGAACTAAATAAACATGTTTTTATCCCTCTGGTTGTCTTTACTGCTTCTGTTAAATGTAAATGCATCCACACACACACACAGAGAGAGAGAGAGAGAGAGAGAGAGAGAGACTCTGTTTTGGTTTCTCTCTCCAGCCAAATGTCTCCTGCAGAAGGCCTGATATTCACACTGAGTTAATTAGCGATGGGATTTGTTTTGTAAGAAGTTAATGAAGCACTAAGCTCTTAATGGTTGAGAAGAGTGAACATAAACTGGAGATGGAAAATCAAGCAGAAAAAACCATGCGAGATCATATGAAAAATGGATGAAAGATCATTAGAATATAAAGTGAAAAGAGACTGACTTGCACAAAGATTTATATGTTTTTCCTCTTTTTCTAGTCCTTTTCTCAGTCTTCAGTGCCACAATTGAACTGTTGTGTACAGATTTAATTCCATATTTATATATATATATATATATATATATATATATATATATATATATTTTGGGGGAGAATGTATATGTGTGTACACTGTTAATATTTTTGGATTTTACTGTTACATATTATAATAATATTACAGTAATTTGTAAATAGGATTATTTAGGATATTTAGATAATGTATAAACCTCAACACCCAAAACCAAAGAAACAACAGTAGATTGAATTTAAAAGTATAATGTTCACCAACTCATTTAACTGTATGTCTCTATTTTTCTACTAACTGCTGTGATTGACCAATCAGAATGAAGTTTTCCAGATCCATGCTTCTGCTTGAGGAGTTGCATTAGGAACGATGGTGTAACATGTTTTGTGTAAACTTTGCGGTGCTGTAGCCGGAACCAGCTGTCGGTGCTGCCAGCGTGTGTGTGTGGTCTTCCTCTACGAGTGCTCAACGCCAGCAATAACAAACTCAACGCACTTCCAGAAAGCATTGGCCAGCTCACCAATCTCATGGAGCTGGTAAGTGTGAGCATGTGTGCTGTACCTCTGATGTCTGCATATGAATGAGATGTTTGTGAAACTTGCTCTGTGTTTTATCTTTCTCAACTTGGCTCATATCTGCTTATTTTCAATACTGCTTTTCTCTCTTTTTAGTTTTTCTCCTGCTCCTTTTTGTAACTATAAATGAGAACATACACAGACCAGGTTTTGTAGGTGTATGCCATGTGGGATGTCATATCATATAGTACAACAAGCACTTAGTTAGAGTGAGTGTAATGAAAGGTTTGTGCAGAAGCTTGTGTTTGAGAAGAAGGTAAACATGTAACTCTAAACTCCTCCTCTATCTTTTCCCCATCAGGATGTAAGCTGTAATGAAATCACAGCTCTTCCACGTCACACTGGCCAGCTCAAAGCTCTGAGGGAACTCAACGTGCACCGAAACCTTCTCTGTGTCCTTCCAGAGGGTGAGACTGTCTGTGTTTATGTGTGTGTGTGTGTTCATATCGCTCACACACTGCTACACCCTTCTTATCACTGCTGAAATGATTTCAGCTTCTCTGACCAGTTCACCTCGATAACTCATGAAAGTTGTAGTGGAGACAAATAAACCTCATGTTTCAATAAAAATATATTCATTTGTGTTTGGAAGATTACAAAAATTTGACATGTTTGGAATGGTATGAGGTTGAGTAATTGATAACAATTTTATATATTTTTTTACAATCTAATCCTTTAGCTCTTAGTATTGAACTCTATTGCTCAGTCTGGCCAATCTTTCCTTCATCCGTCTCATTCAGTGAGCAATCATTTTGGAACAACAGCCACAACATATTGTAACAAAGCCAAATAAAAGCCTCAGCCTCATGCTGTATTTATATAAACCTATAAACTAACATCAACACAACACTCTGGTAAGTTGTTAAAAGCAGTAAAAGCAATATGGTGCGTTCCTTTAAATAACAGCGAGAATACATTTAGTGTTCTTAGTGCTAAAATGATTTTGTGAGCCGAGCATTGTCTGAAACATGTAACTGGAGTTACATCAACAGCTAACCTTGACAAAAAAAAAAAAAACAGTCTCTAGCTGAGATTTTGCAGCTCAACTAATTATTGAGCTAAATTATGCTGGCAGTTTAAGAAAAATAGGATTTGTAGTGGTCTCTCTCTCTCTCCAAGCAAACTGCCAAAATGACCTCATGGAGCTGAAACATTAATATACAATAGATTGCTTGAGAGATCTGCTGATCTGCTGAGACAGATTACTGTCTTTTAGTTCCCAGGAGCAGTAAATAACATTTATAAATGACTGTCAAAATCCAACAAGCACTCTTTTTGATATAAGAAATATATTTTTATGTAGCTGATATGTTTTTTTTTTTCTTGACTTAAAGGAGCCGTATGATGCGATTTAGAGTTTTCCTTTCTCTTTGGAGTGTTACAAGTTGTAGATCAGATAAAATCCCTAAAGTTGCAAAGACTAAAGTCTCAAATCCAAAGAGAAATTCTTTATAAAAGTTAAGACTTGTCCACACCCTCCTAAAATGCCTCATTTAAACACGACCCACATGTCTACATCACGATGTGGAAAGATTTGCATAACTCTGCCCAAATGTTCACATAAAGAAAAAAAGCCTAACTTTGATTCCTCTGTTGCCGCCGCCACCATGTCGTGGAGACGCTGTTTCATTTGTGAAAGCGAAAAATAATTTGTTTGGCCTTCCAAAAGAGGACACAACTAGAAATCTGTGGTTAAGTTATATTTACAACACTGTTCCAGAACAGTTTGACCCAAATATTCAGATGTGAGCCTGATCCTGGGAGAGAAGACCACAATTTCGGCTTTTCTGTCTCACGGTCTGTAAGTACTTTTACATATTTAAAGGATTTGCCACTGATGATTCAAACGTGAGTTTTGAGCAGTGTAGAGTAGCGCTTGTTGTTCTCTGATCACAAATGCAGACATGTTTTATGTTTACGCTGCACAATGCAACACAACTCGTAAAAAGACAGTACAAGTTATTATAATATTTCCATACTGGATGCAACAACTGCCTCGTTTGTAATGGCTTTTTTTGGTTTTGTCGCGTCATGCCGGTGTTCTGACCAGGACACGGCATCACAGTATGGTGCGGGGCGTAACATTTCCTTCACACGCTTGAAGCATTCAGCCAATCAGAGTACACTGGATAGCTGGCCAATCAGAGCATACCTTGCTTTTCAGAATGATGAGCATTGTAAAAATCAACAAAATGTTTCAGAAAGCGGGTCATAGAGGAGAAACAGTAATGTATAGTATGTGGAAAATAATGTTTTTTGAACCTTTAACTGCATAAACTATGAAAATGTCATTACACCAAATACACAAAATTTTGTTATTTTTAGAAACATCATATGACCTCTTTAAGACTGATGCAAATATTTTAGTATTGACCTTCCAAATGCTGAATGTCTCCTCTTTGCTTTTCAAGAGCTGTTGTGTTTCCCTGTTGTTTTTCATATTTTGGCAGCCCTCTCTGCCCCCTTGGTGTGAAAGGTATTCACTTAATTCTCTAATGCTTAATAATTCCCTGTATGTGTGTTTTAGATTTGGCAGATTTACCCCTGGTCAAGTTTGATTTCTCCTGTAATAAGGTCTCTACTATTCCTGTCTGTTATCGAAATATGACCCAGCTCCAAACACTACAGCTGGAGAACAATCCACTTCAGAGTCCTCCTGCACAGGTAACACACACACACACTCACACAATGTATTCTTCAGTTCTCTGCTTCTGACATTATTTTTGCTGCTTTCAGATATGCATGAAGGGCAAGATTCATATATTTAAATACCTCGCCATGGAGGCATGTCGTAGTGACAAGATGGTCGATGCCCTGTACCTTCCTGTCACACACCGCCTCAGCTTGACACGACCCACGAATGGGAGGTCAGTCCTCATGATTAATAAGTAGTATCAAGTATGCTGAATTAAATTGTGTTTGAATTCATTCAATTGTGATATGGTGATTTTAAATAAAAAATGTTTGTGTATATATACATAAATATATATACAATAGTTTATAGTTATTATAAATTCAAAAGTTAAAGTGCACTGTTTTCCTCAAAGAAAGAAGTGGACTAAAAAGAGATCTGAATCCAAAGTCAATACAATGTCCTTTCATTCTTTTAGTCTTGATATTTAAGCACCGCCATATGCTATATAAAATCTTTATACAATATGAAAATTTGTCAAAATAAAAGATATATAATTTAACAAAGTTGTGCATCTCTAAATGGGTGTATAAAAAGATCTGAATGTAGATTACAGTGTGGAATCTCAAAAAAATCCAGGTCGTGTGTGTATGTGTGTTGCCTGTCATTATCATTTTTATCTCAGGAGAATCCTTTTAATAGACTGCAGGGGGCCACTCTTCTGATGGAGAGAGAGAGAGAGAGACTGGAAGATTTTTTTCTCTTTCTCATATGAGAGACATAGGCTGCTTCTCTCTCTTTTTTCTGTCTTATGCGACCCTTGTTAACTTCTAATCACTCTCTTCCTTCTGTCTCAGCACTGAGGACATTGATCAGCACAAAAAACTTGACAGTGACTCTGGGGTGGGCAGTGACAACGGAGACAAACGCCTTTCTGCTACAGAGGTCAGTCTGTATATGTGTGTGTGTGTGGATTTGAGTACAGCAGAAGAGCCTGACCATCTGGTCTACTGTATGTACTTTGAATATTGCATTTCTGATTTCATGTATCTGCTATATTGTGTTTTCATCAGTGTTGCAAATTTAAAGCTATAATATTATTAAAGAAACATGGAAGTTTGCTTATGGCTGGGCTGCAATAAAACTGTAGCAGGATTGAGATCATATGCTTTAGGGACAAAGGTCTGATAGCTGGTGTCTGACAGTTATCATGTGCTGTGGCATACATCAGTTGTAGTTGTAATACACTGTGAATTTACATTGGTCCAAAATCCCGCTCAAAATAACTGTATGTTAAACATTAACTATGCTCTGATTGGCTGTTATTGCACCGTGTTGCAGAGCATTTTCAATTTCTGTGTGAACAGATAAATTACTTGATGCTGGAAAATGTATTGTGACTTGCTTAGTAAGACTTGATGCTGATGACAATATTTGACAATAAAAATTATATTCATTTTATAATATACAAATATACCTTAAAGGCTTCTTCTCACTGTGCTTTACTGAGTACATCAATATGCGTCAATATAAATTTCAAATATAAATACATATCACTTTTAAGCTGTAAATGATACATGATATGAAAATAAATATCAAATTAAGACTATACAAATAATTTTAAGGCTGGAATTAGAGAAAGAGTGTACTATTCTATTTTATTTATTTATTTATTTATTTCATATTTGGCAGACAATGTTGTCTTCTCTCTTTTTCATAAAGATTCTCTCAAGTCAGGAAGTTCCAAGAGCCAAAATCAGACTTTATTGCTCAAGACAACTAAGACAAGAATGCTTGCAGAACATCCAACAATCACACTTGTAGCTCACATTTTTATACCATATTAAATAATGATCTCATCGACAACAATTTATTTTTCTTTTCAGAATTTTCCCTGTATTCCCATCACAGATTTTTCAGTACTCTGTTAACTTTTATCTAATTGTGGCATTACACGAGCTGGTTTATGTTTTTGCTGCTTTTAACTATAATTCCTTCATACAATTAGAGACACTAATTAGGTGGTGGTGTGTTTTTGTGTGTGTTTGTGTGTTCTAGCCATCAGATGAAGACAGCCTCAGCTTAAATGTGCCCATGACCAACATCACAGAGGAGGAGGGCTTGAGCAAAGACGACTCCAGCGAACACATCAGCGCTCTGACAGGTGCTGCTCACACGAGCAAACATGCCCTCACATGTGTGGACAGGATATTAAAAGGCTGTAGAGAAAAACATCCTCTTACTAGGCTGACACAACAGTGGAGCGATACGGAGAGTTTGTGAGACCGACCCAGCTTAAGCCCAGGGGAAGGTCCTGGACAGGAAGTGTGGATACTGGCTGGGAAGTCAGTGTCAGCACACAAGGAGAATTAAGGGAGGAGGAGATGAAAACCGAGAACATTGCAGGAAGAAAGGAAAAGTGTGTGTGTGTGTGTGTTGGTGTGTGCTGTACCTTAGAGTGTGTGACAGCGAAGCTGATAAGAGAGTCCTTTAGACTTTAAACTTTCAATAAGATTTCCTCGACATGTGTGCAGTTCATTCTAGAAGAACACTACAATATATACTTCTTTAGGTTTCTGTTTGTTTTCGGTTAGACAAATGTTCCAGTGTTCAAATTAAGTTTATTTACAGCAATTATAGCATAATGTCAGTATTGTTTTTGTTTTGTTTTTTAAAGCAAAAACTGTGTTACACTTACATTAGTAGGTAATTGAAAGCAGGTTTGATTTACATTTAGTGTCAGTGAAAAACTCTTTAACATAGTATAAGACTTTAGTAATTCAATGTGTGTGTGTGTGTGTGTGTGTGTGTGTGTGTGTGTGTGTGTGTGTTTGTGTGTGTGTGTGTGTGTGCGTGTGTGTGTGTCCGGTAGGAGACAGAAGTTCATCGGAATCTCTCAAGGAGCATCTAAGTTATCGAGACTCTACCCTCAGCTCACCGTTCGTCAACTATATCAAAGTGAGTGTGTTCAAGATTGATCTCTCCACGGTCTGTCAGGAGTGTGTTTGTCCTGGAAGCTTGATTTCAAGCACAGTGAGGATCAGGAGGTGGTACTCCACCCAGGCTAGTTTAGATCAGTTTCATGCACATTTTCCAGTCCCGCTTTCTTCTCTCTTTTATCACACTGTTATCCTTTTGCCAATTAAATGGTGCTGTGCAGAAGCCAGATTAAGTTGTTGTTGTTTTTAAAGCTACACTTGGTGAGCACATTATCCTGCCCTGAACTCTGACGTTAGCAGTTTCTAGTTTAAGACCCAAGAGATTTTTGAGACAACACATTTTCTGTTTAAACTGTGTGGAATAGTTCCAGATCGGCACTAGCACTGGCACCAGAGCCCCCCATTGTCCACAACAATATTCAGAAATTACTTTTCCATTTGTTTTTAACTTAATAGATATGGGATATGGATCAGTAATTAAAAAAAGAAAAGAAAAAGAAATTGAACAAAATTGCTCCATTTGATGGGGGGTCAAGACATTTGCAAATATGATTAAAAGATGAATATGAGACAAAACTACAGAATGACACATTTTATTATTAGCGGTTAAATGTTTTACCAAATAAAAAGGAAAGCACTTTTAGAGTTCATCCCACTATCTGATGTGAGCATAAGTAGTTGGACAGATGAATTTAAGGCAGATGTAAAAGATTAAAAGCTATTATTCTGTAGCAGATCTCCTGCGTGCAATCAGAGCAGTGAGTTTGCAAGTGCGATCCAAAGACATCACCAGAGTCTTGGTCTCATTCTTTGAAATGCTTTTCCCCCATGCCTTTAATGCAGCCAATTCTAACTGTTGCTTGTTTTGGGGAGTTTATTCTCCTCCTCGGCTCATGAAATTCATGTTCAATCGGATTTACAGCTGGAGATTGGAAACTCTAAGACTCTACATTTCTTTACCCTGATAAACTCATTGTCCTGATCCAAAATGAAGCACTTTATGATGAGTCTGGTCGCATTTTCTTAAATATTGGTAGCCAAGATGATTTTTTTTACCCTTCCAATTCATTATGCTACGGTCATCATTCATTCTAAGTCATCATTAAATTTGAGAGGGCCTGTTCCAGAGAAAGCAATGCATTCCTATGCTATGACACCAACTCCACCATGCTTTACAGATGAGGTAAGGATCACTTGCAGTTCCCTTTTTTCCCACACCTTTGCTTTCCCATCACTTAGATAAAGGCTAATCTTTCTCTCATCTGTCCATAAAACTCTGCTCCAAATCTCTACTGGCTTTTGTAAACTCTAATCTTGCTTTTCTATTTTTGGTGCTGATCAGAGGTTTGTATCTTGCTGCGTGGCCTCTGTAATTCTGTGTCAAATTCTCCTGCGGACTGTAGATTGTAGATCACCCCAGCTTTCTGAAGGTTGTTGGTGATTTTACAGACATGTATTTTAGGGTTCATTTTCACAGCTTTTATGATTTGTCTGTCATCAACTGCTGTTGTTTTTCTCAGCCGATCAGGTCATTTTTGGTTGCTGATGTCACCGGTGGTTTCCAAACTCTTGATTTCTCCATGCCCTTTGTTTTTCCTATAGCTCTAATTGACTTCCTCTTTTCTTTTAGCATCCAAATTGCTTGCTTTTCTCTCAAAGTCAGCTCCCTCATCTTCATCCTGGTTTGTTTGTGTGTGTGTGTGTCATCATCGAATGCAAGACTCAGAATGCAGAAGCAATGGATATAACTGATAAGACACATCCCCTTACTTTTATTGTCTGAAGAATTAATGCAACAGGACACAGCTGAACACTTAGAAAGACCTGTGAGGCAACTGTCCTAATACTTATGCTCACATCAGATAAGTGGATACAACTCTAAAAGTGCTTTTTAGTGCGTTTATGTGTTGAAACACCCAATAAAAAATGTGACATTCTGTAATTTTGTCTCATAATTATCTTTTAGTCATATTTATAGATTTATTGACGCCACAGCAAACAGAGCAATTTTATCTTTACTGTTCCAGTGCTTATGGAGGGCACTTTCTATTTTCTAGAGCTTGGCATATCTAGAAGAATGTGTGTTTGTAAATTGTATAAAAAATGGCCATGGAGTTTTATTAATATTTCAATCATTTTGACTTTTCCAGTAAATCAAATGAAATTAAGCCTGGTTCTTTGGAGACAAAGTGCAGTTGTTTTTAGTTGTTTATGTTTAGTTATTTTAATTCTTATTTTAAATCATTTAAGTTCTTTTTTTGGGCCTCATTGAAAAACACTGTTCGAAATGGAAAACAGGCATGTGAAATGTTCAATAGGGTATTTTTTTTATTATTATTTTTTTTTGCTTTGAAAGATTCATGAGAAATCATCCCACTTTTCAGAATTTCGTGGGAAAATCTGATTTGAAACTGGTTAGGTCTGTTGTTTGTTTAATTTGATTGTGCTTTTTATGTAATGTTGGCTGTTGCCCATTATAGTTGAAAAGTCCTAGTTTGGGCCCCAGCTGGAGTATTTTGAACATCATTTTCTTCTCTTTTCTGCCTTTATCTACCCAGTTTCCCTTCATTCCATTCTTTTCTTGTCATATTTTTCATCTGCCTCTCTTGGCAAAGTGCTTTATGTTCCAGTAACTGTTAGATTATCTGATAACATCTCACTGCATCATTGGATTGGTGCAGACAGTGATATTTGTGCATTAGCAGTTCCCTTGTGAAGTCATCCACGTCTTCTCTAGAGGGACATTAAGGCATATAAGGCGTTGTGTGTGTGTATTCCCATCTGCGTGTGCGTCACCCTTTCAGACAGGCGGTGGTGAATCTGTTTCATTCAATTCTAGCCAATTAGGCCTTTAGGCTGCTGTCACATGATAGAGATTGCAGCTGAAGTTGGTGTGTGTGTGTGTGTGTGTGTGTGTGTGTGTGTGTGTGTGTGTGTGTGTGTGTGTGTGTGTGTGTGTGTTTGTGTGTTTGAAGGCTCGAGGTGCGGATTTCGATGAGCCCCTCAGGATAGAGGAAGACAACAACTGGACTTCAGAACAAACGTACGTTTATATCCAGATATTAATCATGTGTATCGTTGTGTTTCTGTCTTTCTTTGATTTTGGTCACTAGTTAAATTCTACATTCTTATGTATGTTACTGGGTCCAACAGGTCAAAGGTTAACATGATCAATCAGTTAAAGGAAGCAGTGGAGATGCTACAGGATCCTAACAGGTAGGATAACCATGTTAATGATGATAAATGATATTGTCCAGATCTATTAAATGCAATTATAAGACCTGAAGATTTATTAACATACATTACATTATGGTTTTCTGTAAAGCTGCTTTTTAAACAGTGTGTGTTGTGAAAAGTACTATTGATTGAACTTGTTTGTGTTTGTATATAGGGTTAACATGAACTCAACTGATCTCTCTGGTATTAAGCTCTATCCTGTGGAAATGGCTACAGTAGATGAGTCACTCAAGTAAGTTACAACTTCACAGCTCAAATGTTTAACAGTAAATACAGAACAGTAGTAGTAGAAATACATTCAGATGCTGCTTTACATGTTACGGGTTTCATCAACACCCCATTCCTGTTCGTGTCTTTCTGCAGTGGCCAAGAGAGTGACGAGGGTCAGGCGACACCTAAGGTAAACCGCTGGTACAAGTGTCTCAAGTTAACATCAGATACATGTACATGAGGACCTTACTGGTTCCTCTAAGCATCCTGTTGGTTTCCCTCTTTATAGTGCCGCTGTAGACTGCAGTGTTTCTCTAGAGTTCCTCAGAGATCAGTGGGCTATTGTTGAAGGGTAGACCAGTTTCGCAGTTTCCCAGGAGGATTGTCTTTCATATACTGTACCTTTTAGACTGTTTATGTGATGTCAGTTATTTTGTGACGTTCATTCATTGAAGAGCAGCTGCAAAAATCCATTCCCTTAACCTAAACTGTTCATAATTAAAGACAGTAGCCTCTCTGATCTGATTACAAAGCACTGTTTGGTTTGAAGTACTTAATCTACAAAAGTTTGGGGTTGATAAAGATTTTTTGAATGTTTTTACAAGAAGCAGTAAGAATCACCACGGCTGCATTTAGCTGATAAAAATGACAGTGAAATAGTGATATTGTGAAATATTATTACAGCTTAAAATCACTGTTTATTTTTATTTTAATAGATTTTAAAATATATTTTAGTTTTTGTGATGATTTTACTGTACCTTTGTCTTCGGTGTCACATGATTCTTGAGAAATCACTCTAATATGTTAGTTTGGTGAACAGAAAAATAGTTCTTATTATTATCAGTGCTTTTATTTTTTTGTGTTCAGTTAAATGTATCCCTGCTGAATAAAAGTAGACATTTATTTAAAAAATATATATCCTACTGACCCCAAACTTTTGAAGTGTGAAGTATGTTGTGCGTTCTTTGTGCAGTGGTCTGTTGTGGTAGTTTTTGTGTTGCCGTTTGTGTATGTACTGTAGATGTCTTTGCAGTGTTGTGATGTAATTATTTGGATGATAAGAACATATTTCGTATTATTAAAACTGTAATTAACTGTAATTATCCATGCTGTGCAGTAGTTCTGGTTAGCCGTGCAGCTTGTGTGTTGTTAGTACATCCAGTTAAACTCCCGGGCTGTTTTTACCAGCGTGATGTGTGCTGTGGTTAGTGTCATAGTTTGATGGTCTTAAGAGCCGTGATTATCATTGAAGGCGGCTCCTGGAGAATGCTGGGAGTTCCAGAGGAAGAGACAGTACATTCTAGAACGGGCCCGGCTCGAGGCCCAGCTCGCATGTCAACAGTATGCCCTGCACCTGGCACAACAGGTAATCTGACAAACTAGTCCTGCCATCCAGCCTATAGATGCATCCTGTTAGACTGGTGAACACTTGGGCAACGTGTGCAAGTCAAGTGGGGACACTGTTATAAAAAATGCAGCTGGTCTCAGAAATGATTCATCATTTGGCGCAAATGTGTTTGTCATTTGTATGCATTGCACTTTGTACTGAATTGCCCAAACAAATGGTTTAGATGTAGCTGCCACATACATGCTTTTGGTTTGTGCATTGGTGATCTCATTCTCATTGTAGTTGTGCTTTTGTAAACGTGCAGCTCATTCCTAGCAGACCCACGCAGAATCTGTACACAGATCTCCAAAGAATACAGCACAGATTTCCACAGAATTGGAGCCACTGCCATTTACATGTTCTACATGGCCTCTGCATTTTTGTTCATTAAAATCAATGTTTTTGATTCTTTTGATTTTATTCATCTGGAAGTGACTGAATTATAAAAAAAAGGTGTTCCATACCAGAATACAAATATATATATATATTGGCTATTGGTTAGCATTGTATTTTATATTTCAGGAGATAGTTCGCCAAAAATATAATTTTCTCATCGCTCATGGCATTCCTTCGTGACTTGGTTTCTTCTGTGGGACATAAAAGTAAACATTTTGAGAAATGTATTTGGCTAGCAACATTTGACAAATTATCTTCTATGTTCTGCAGACGAAAGCATGTTTGCAACAACATGAGGGTGAGTGAATGATGACAGAATGGAAACGATCCCTTTAAAGTTGTTTTAAGGGAAAAACAAGTTATTACATTTTGATTAAAGATTACAAAGGCTAAAATATAATTTATTTGGAATAATGTGCACTGGTGAATCATTCGCAATAACACTAGAATTTGATTGTGCTGTCATCTACCACAGAGTGAAGTACTCTGTTTAGCATTTTACCAATTCATTCTGCATAATTCCACAGTGTTTGAACTGTGAGTGCTGCTGGATGCATTTGTGTTAGTTTATTAAAATCGCAGTCCATGATGTAACCTCCATGACTTCATAAATCACAATTTTAGACTGAATAAAAATCATAGATTTAAAGCAAAGTAAATGTACTCACATGGGGATTGAGAATCATGTAATTCTCTTTCTAATCTAATGAAAGGGGGAAAACAAACAAACGAAGACTCGAGAAGGAAAGACAAAGAGTCATATGGAAGCAGAGAACAGTGATGCATTGTTGACTATGTTTAAGAATCCCACAGACTGTTTTTTCTCTCTCTTAGGGTGACGTGATTGGCCAGGAAGGATCAGGTGATAGTTGTGAGAACCAAGTTACCAAGGTAAATCTTTTTGCTGACTCATAGTTTAATATTACTGTGGCTTTACACCACTGTGATGTTATGCAATGAAATTTTACTTTTTAAAAATGGTAAAGTGCACTTACGCTGAATGAGTTTGTCATTTTACCAGAGTGAAGACAAAAACCCAGTTTCCAGCCCCACACTGAGCTCCCCTCCTTTTGGTCTGAAGCCCAGATCAGGTGAGAACCGTGTTGTTTTACTAACACACGTGGTGCCAACGTGCTGGTTGGCATTTTGATGGTGAGGTTGGCATGGGTGGCGTTGCACTTTAGAGAATGGTGCACATCTTGAGCTCTCTCATCATCATCACATTTCAGTAGTAAGAGGGCGGAATTGTTTGTGTATAAAGATCCTTTTGCCTGTGGCCAACACCTGTTATCCTGTCAAGCTCATAAAAACCATACAATATTACAGTCAGGCTTTTTATCCATTCATATAGCTGTCTTGGCTTCAAGGCCTAAACTGCATATGAATAGGTTTAGAAAGAGCGCATGGTAACTGAATATGTCCTGTATTTTCTTTGTATTTACACAGAGATTTTATATTTTCACAAATACCATTCATTATTATTGTTAAATAATACAAAAAACAGCTTGCTTCATCTGGATGCGGTTTAATTCATGTAGCTGTTTGTTTAGCTTCCTAGATGCTTCTTGTTGCTTCCCCTCTAACATCTAGTTTAGCATTTGCATCATTATCTATGATCTGTTATTTTTGTCTAACATTACCAGCAATATCATGCCCCGAGTCTGACAGTTAACATAAATGATATTCATTTGTACCAGGTGCTTTAACAGCATGCCAACAAACTGGTACTGAAATTCTACTAACATTTGAATTTGTTTTTAATATTTTCTCTTTTTTTTGTTGTGCTGTATTTACGTGTCATTTTGCTTTGCATACCTTCCTGTTTCCTTCTCTTCCCTTTTATTTATCTGTATCCCTGAACTGCTGCTTGCTTGTTTGCTTGTCTGCTTTTGTTACACTGCTGTTGCTTGGCACCCTCCTATTTTCTGATACCTGAAACTCCTACCTGTTTCCTGTGGTTTTCCAATAAAAATTATTTGTTTGGCTCCTCCTCCTATTGGCACTATGCTTAACATTGATACCTACATCTAGCTTCACCCTCTGTGCCGTGCTCGACTCCGCCCTGTCCCCTCCCCCTTACACAGGCCTCGCCCACTGGTAGAGACACGCCCCCTAGCCCAGCTGAAGGAGACATGCCAAGCAGTGGTAGGTTTGCTTAATGTATCGTCCTGTGCAATCACATGCATTGCAATTAGTCTCTTTGTGTTTTTTTTTTGTATAGATTAAATTGTTTTGGGTATTTTTATTCTTATATTATTCTTTATTAGTTTATATTTTTAGTGGTGGTTGCCAAGCTTTTGAGTCACTATCATCGAGATTTGAATAAGCCTTTAATTGTAAATATGAAAAATAAAATATGTAACTCATTTTCCACGCTACTGGAGTAAGAATAACAAAGACTTCTGGGAGTGGACTTTTTTGACTTTGGCTGGTAAGCAATCAGCCAGAAAACCCTAGCTACCACATAGCAATGCTTTATAGCATCCAAAAAAACCTAGCAACTGCTTTGTAACTTCCTACTGCATAGCAACACTCTGGCAACCACCCACATTACCCTAGCATGATGGCAGCTGATTTTTCTTGGGCAAGCATTACTCTCATTATCCTTAGACAATGTAGACATTTAGTCTGTCCACCTTTTTTTCTTATTTTAAAGTGCCCCTATTATGCCAATTTAAGGTTGCTAATATTGTTTCATGAGTCTCCTAAAACAAGTTTACATGCATGCAAGGCCAGAAAACACTTAGTTTTCTTAAAAAATAGATTTAATTTTACCTAATTTCTAAATTATTGATTGGTCAGATGGCGCAGTCCTTTGTGATTGGTCCAGAGCCAAAGAGAGATTAGCTCTGGATTGGTCTACCATGTATAGCATGTGTAAGAAACAAACGTCCATTTCCATGATAGAATGACAGCCCTAGAGAAAAGATTGTGCCTCACCAATTCGAACTAGAGTCTGATGATGAAATGGTTGAACTAGCTGATCGACACGAGACCGAATCACAAGCACGACTACAGCAGGATGTTTCTCAGTGGTAAGTGTCAAGTGTTAACAAGTTTGTGGTAATTCTAAGATATTTACAGCATAGGTTACAGCGTCTTCTCAACATGATGTTAACCACACAGAAATATTACTGTTTTTGGCGACATAGAACGAGTGCAGACATTATCCAAATGTGTTACTTCATGATGTAGAGCCGTAACAGAATAAGATTCAAATTCCTAATGACTCGTTTAGGAAATTGTGAGCCGACTCTTTGTTGCTTCCTTTTTTATAGACTTTATTTATTGTGCACTTTCGGCTTAACAACTTTGCAGATAGTTTGTTCACATACAGCTACACGACACACTGCATGAAAGGTAATATTCAAAAAGGCATAATGGGGCACTTTAATGCTTTAAAATAAAAATTGAAAAACAACAGTTGTTTTTCAAAGAAGTCTGAATACTTCAGACTACTGACTGACATTTCCTATTTGGCTGAGAGAATTTGAATATTTTTGTTAAGTTGTGTGGAAGAAATGAAATAAGTATGATTCACTAGCAGCCGGCGAAAGATTTGTCAACATATACTCACCCTTATGTCATTCCAAACCTGTATGAATTTATTTCTCTTGCACACAAAAAAAGATCTTTTGAAGAATGTTGATCACCAAAGAGCTTTGATGACCATTGACTTCCATTGTATGGACAGAAAAATATCAAGTCTTGTTCCATGGAAGAAGTCAAGTCATACAGGTTTGGAAAAGTATGAAGGTGAGTAAATGATGACAGAATTGGCATCTCTGGGTGAATTGTTTCTTTTAGCTTAGTATAAATTTGTACTCATCATGTGTAAACAATTTTTTTTTGTGTCTGAAAGTAAGAAAAAGTGTTTCTGAGGTTTGTGGTGCAGTGTTGCAGGGTCTTTTAAGACACGGGGGTGAGAGAGGGGATGTGGTTGAGCTGAAATTTGGGGTGGCCCAGTGGCTTTAAATGGAGCTGTGTGTATTTATAGAGCTGCTATTTTGAAGCACAGATAATGGCCCCAGAGGGAAAATCAGACCTCCATTTAAGTGGAAATGCTTTCAGAGGATGAAAAACTGCCAGGAGACATCTGTACTTACTCATCGTCTTGCGAGAGAGAAAGAGGAAGAGGGAATGATGGAACGAGAGAACAGTTTACTAATGAATAGCTCTGTACTAATGGTAGTATTAAACTTTATATTAAAACTTGATCGAACCCAGATGGAATCTGGCTCCTTTTTACGGGAATCTAAACAAATAAATCTGTGAAATGTTTTTCAACGTAAAATATCTACACTGTACTCCACCCTTATTGGTAGTTAAAATCATAATCAGATTATTCTACAGAAGTTTATTTCTGTCCACAAGAGAAATACTATACTACAAAACTTGGAGAATTTGTAACTTCCTCTTGGACGTCAGAAATTATTGTCTTTTCCTTTTTTTTCTGTCTGTGAAGTGTCTTTAAGTGCACATTTTGTCAATAAATGTCTGGAATACTTGCTGTCCCTTGCACACAGTTTAAAAGTAAACATGTTAACGAGTCTTATTTCTGCCAAACACAAAGTTGGTTTAGGATGTGTGCTGCTCTTAGAGTTTCGAGACATTGAGAGAAAGAAAATGTGAGAGGAAAGACACTTTGCTTAAAGCCAAATTGTTTAATTTGCGTCAAGCTTAAAAAAAATGACTGTTTTCAAACAGCTTTCCCCAAACACAACCCTGTTTTTTTATTGGTGCACAAGCAGATAGCCTCACCCCCAAACTCACACCATTGGTTGAACTAGTGTTGCTATGCTAGGCTGGAGAAATGTTCTGGAATAACATCCTTTTAATGTTCCCAACATACTGTCATCTTTCTTTCATTTCTCCACAGGATGAGAGGTTATGCAACTACAGAAACACACTCAGATGTGTGGAACGGAATGAAGCATTGTGTTCTTGTCTTTCTCAAGCTCCCTCTTCTTTCTCTCATGTCTAGAGCTCCCCCTTGTGAAGAAATATCATATACTAAAGACACCATCAGCTGTCACATTCCCTTAAGAACTTAGGATGTTCATTGTGATGTAAATAGACAATAAAGGCAGCTTGTCATTTAAAACTAACAATGGCAACAGTAATAGCATTTGATTACTGTTTAATCCTCTTCATGTCAAAATTGACACTACCCTAAAGTTTAGAGTTTTGGGATATCATGATGGATGTGACGTTAAAAGAAAGTGATTAATTTAGAGTGAGTCTTTATGCATGTGAGAGTAAGACAGGAGATATAATGTGCTCTGTGCAGGCTGGTGACGCTTCAGTTGTGTGACAGTGTTTTTCAGGACGCACAAGACTCTGGAATCAGTGGATCCTCAGTTCACCATGAGGAGGAAGATGGAGCAGCTCAGAGAGGAGCTGGAGCTCATAGAGCAACTACGAGAGGTATGCAGACACACTCACACAGAAGCCAACTATGGGAATTAACTGTATAACACAAATATCCATATTATTTTAGCTACTGTATATGTTTTTTTTTTTTTGTAAAATATTTGTATGACAATGTTTAATTTATTTCCCAATCATGTTGATTGTTCCAGAGTATTGAGAGCAGACTGAAAGTAGTTCTTCCTGAAGATCTGGGCTCTTCTCTCATGGATGGGGTCGTGCTTTGTCACCTAGTCAATCACATTCGGCCGCGTTCAGTAGCCAGTATCCATGTCCCATCCCCTGCAGTGGTGAGTCACCTCTCAATTATCCACACATTTACACAAACACTATAAACTCCCATTCATGATGTTTGAGGTCAGTTATATTTCTAAATGTATATTTTTAAAAGAAGTGTTTGTGTTTACCAAGGCTTTAACCGTAATATTCTGAAATACTATTATTTTAAATAATTGTAAATTGCGGTCTATGCTCTTGATCACTTGACTACATAAATGCCATATTTCCTGTATTTGGCCCAAGTGTTCAAGTGAGGATGAAGACCACAAGTGTGTACAACTTTTCATTACCTGATAGGACACTTGTAGTGTTGTAAAAATGTGTTTACAGAGTTTTCATTTTTATTTTCTATACTTTACATTTTAAAATAAAATTGTTAATATCTGTTCAGTAATCCCTATAACAGATGACACATTTTAATTTCTGGTGCTTCTAATTAAGTGATAAAAAGCAGTTGCAAATGATGCACAAAATAAATATACTCACCTTCGCACCATTAAAACGTGTAGCACTTTGTTTTATGTAATATCTAATTATTATTAATATAATAAATTACATTGTAAAGGTTTCCTTGACCTCTTTCGATCTTGGCAAAAAGTCTTGCGAATTATTTCCACGTGATGCATGATACACTAAGCCTTAAATACCGCTCCGGAGTGGTATTTGAGATAGTGTGGATTTAGTGTGCATTAAGGCCACTGCACTTTGGCGTTTTTAAGAGCTGGAGCGCACGCACTTTCAAGTGGCCAAGACCGCAAGTGTGGGTATTTGGACAAGGCATAAGTTTGAATAGATGTGGCGTATTGTAGACCTGGAAGTAAACACCCACTGCTATGATTGGCTAACAGATGTTTGATTGACAGTCTACGTCCTTCACAGATGGGTGCTGCCATTAGGGTTAAAAATGCATAAATACTCAGTACATATCAATCAAAGGATATGTGAAAAGATCAGGGGAATTTTGGTTTCTCAGGTCATGAGCCCTTGGTTTTTTTCACTTTTTTTCACTTTTGATTAGTTGAATGCGTCCATGATGAATAAAAATAATAATACTATGGTAATAATTTCCTTAAAAAAACAACAACATTTGAATGATAGAGCATGTGTTTGTTAGCCTGAAGTTTGTTAACCTGTTTTCTGTCTGTCTCTCTCTCTCTCTCTCTCTCTCTCGACATCTGTATATGGATACATTAAACCTTCAGCCCAAGCTTAGCATGGCTAAATGTCGCAGAAATGTGGAAAGCTTTTTGGACGCCTGCAGGAAAATGGGAGTCCCTGAGGTGAATATTTTTATTTTTTAATGCCAAATGAACTAGATCTGTTTCTCAAAGGCCACTGTACAGGTTTTGCTTTACTAGTTTCTTATGTGCAATCCTAAACTAATCCTAAACATTATTTACTGGTATTGGTGGTCAGTAAGAACAATTTATCATACTATTGTAGTCCGGGTTATTATATATTTGAAATTTATTATAATAATTTGACCTTGACAAACATTGTCTGACAGTTTCAGTTTTTCCCCATATTTCCTGCATAGAATAATACTTACAGTATTAACACCAGTTGCGCTGTTTGTTCTACTTATTCTTATCCAGTGAAAGATTGCCTGTAAAGCTGATTTTTCATTCCTGCTAAAGGGGATTTCCACTGAATTTGCTGTTTAATTTAGAAATCTAAATCTCAGTCTGGAAAACTTGTTTGGTTAGTTTAATTAGACTTTGTCTGACAATAAACCTGTACACACAGGGCTTATGAAAACAAATTCTGGTGAAATTCATGTTATTACTTGACTGATTTTGTTCATTAGCCGCCTCTAATCTGATTGGTTGAAGCAGATGAGATTGCCTCACACTGTTCTCTGATCAGTCACGCCCTTGAAAATGTTTTGGAGACATTTCATCCCTGTTTATCAGCTCCAAGATACTTCTAGACTTTTTCTGGTCAATAGATGTTGGGAAAACTGATCATAGAACAGTTTCTTCATATAACCCTACTAGAGCTGCATCATGGCGTTGTATTAATATGTTATCATCATGGCTTTAGGCTTCATCATCCATCATCCTGTTAATGGCTCTGACCTGCTCTCTGATAAATGATCATGTTTCCTTGAGCTGTGACAGATAATCGCGGTGTACTGATAAGCAGACAATGAAACATAACATATGAGTGGAAAGAATTTCTGTGTAAATTGTTCATGAAACCTTTATTTCATTATTTCATTGTGACAATACAGATAAATTCCAGATAAAGCTAGAAGCAATTAGAGCTCTCACGTCCATGAAAATCTTTGTATGTCTTAACTTGCCAAAACGAGCACAATCTCCACGTTCCCTTGAAACATGGACTAATAGTTTGTTTTGTTTTTTTGCGGATATGATGCATCTCTTTTCATGTGCAGGAATCAAGCGAGGGTTGTGGGTCAATTTTGGGCCAACTTTTTTTGCTCAAACTGTGCAGAAGTTTCTATTGGTTATGCCACCCTACCCACTAAAATGGTTACAGTACCATATCCCTGTTGAAAAAAAAAAAAAAAACATTTGCTCATAGATGCTAAATCCACACCTTTCAGTTTTGAGATCAAAATAGGTCACCTATGAGATTTGCTTAGATCCAATTCAAAAGTTTATTTATTTATTTTAAATACCTATGCAGCAAATGTTTTTTTTTTTTTTTTTTAACAGGTTTCAGAAACCTTTCTAGAACCCAGATGTTGTCTTCTGCTTTAAGGGTTGAGCTTGGTCCAAGCCATTTATAACAGGCTGTTCTGATTAGCCTGTCGTTCAGGAAGCTTTTAGTTGTCATAGCTTGTGTCTGTAGTAGCAGCAGCTACTATGAGTCTGCATGGCAGCTAGTTTTGTCACCATTTGTCTTGTGTTTGCTATCCTGATAGCTGATGTTTATCAAGCTAGTTTATTCTGTTAGCGTGTTTAGGGCTAATGTGGCAGGCCTTGTTTGTTTGGTAACTTTTGGTTTATATATCATTCCCTTGTTTATCAACTTGGTGAGTTATGCAACAGTCTAGCTTGACCTGCTCTTCTCTTTAATGGTTTTTGCAGCTCTCCTGCTTTGTATAATTTTGAACGGCTGTAGCTTGACTTGTGCCTGGCATACGCTCACTACTGCACATCCGCTAGCCACCATGCCACCTGTGCATCTGTTAACAGCGTCTGCCCCAGCACACCTCACAGACTCACACCAGCCACAGCTGCCTCCTGAACGAGAGACAGACACTGGCAGTGTTCAGCCTCTCTGACAGAAAACTCTTTTTCAGAAGGCAGTAAAGAGGGTCGTTCTCAGAAAATGATGCCATTTGTGTTTGTAAGTCTGAGGGTTTGTGTTTTTACTTTATTTTATAGGGTTACAAATATGATTTAGGAAAAACATTTTTTGGATTTAATGAAAAAAGTAATTCATTAAAAATAAGTCACACTTGATTTGCTACAAAGATTAGATGACCGAGGCAGGATATTACACAGTATTAGTTCAATGGTCAATTTTTTTTAACGATCACAGTTTATAATTTATACACTTGTAATATGTGTACATTCACATATCATATCATTATATACACTACCAGTTATATGTTTAGGGTCAGTAAGTTTTTTTTTTTTTTTTTTAGAAAATGTACATGTATTCAGCAAGTATGCATTCAATTTATCAAAAGTGACAGTAAAGTCATTTATAATGTTGCTGTTCTTTTGAATTTTCTATTCATCAAAGAATCCAGAAATAAACGTGGTTTCCACAAATATATGAAGCAACACAACTGTTAACAACACTGATAATAAGAAATGTTTATTAAGCACCGAATCAGCATATTATAGTGATTGCTAAAGCAAAACAAAAGTATTTGTACCACACCACATTATTTCGACTTATTATTTTCTTAAAGAAAAAAATATTGATATTTTGATGAAAAACACTAAAATTCTTCAAATTTAAATTTTCTCAGTATACACTAAATCGAGGGAAACTTGAAACAATGCGACTTCAGTATCTTGTTAACTACATTATCAGTAAAGTAATCATGGGAACACATATATTTATTACACAACTGGAACCGTTTCCTGAGAATGATCCAGAATTCTTGCTGTTTGTTGAGCTTATTTTACCTTTGACCTTTATCGTTGTCTAATCAACTTCCTTATCTTTCTCTGGTGCTAAACGGATGATCTCTCCTTTTCTCATTTCCCTTCTTACTTGCTTTTGTTCTTCCTTTCTCCCTTTTTCTCTCTCCATCCATTCTTTATTATTACTCTATCTCTTCTCCTCTTCCTGGTTCTTTTTGTCATCCCCTCCATGTTTTTAATCTCTATCAGTCCTCTCTCTGTACGGCTTATGACGTTCTGCAGTTTAACCTGCGTCCGCTCTGGGCCGTGGTCGCAGCCTTGCTCATGGTGGAGAGCACAGGAACAAGGCAGAAGGAAAGAAAGGTGGAGAGTGGCAGGGAGAAAGAGACAGAGGTCAAGAAGCTTATCCCCGAGTCCACTCAGACTCCGCCCCCTTCCTGGCAAATATGGGATCTGATTGGCTCAAGTCTGCTTCACGTTTTCTGTCTGGTGATGCTGTTTGTGGCCTACAGCTGGAGTGAATTGAAATAACATACATGACCTAAAAACACACAAGTAACACATTATATCATTTAATGGTCCTTGAAAGCACTTTGAACAGTTGGCTTCACTTAAAGGAATAGTTCACCCAAAAATGGAAATTCTGTCATCATGTATTCAAGTTTTTTTTTTTTTTTTTTGGATGGATAGTTTCATATGTTTGACCAACCCTTACATCTTGACTTGGCTGTGATGGAAACCATACTTAACTGAGGAGCCCCGACACATGACATTCAAGATAAAAAAAATAAATTGTGCACACAATTTACTCATTCGTTCCCTCTATGTCCTAAAACATGTGCACGATTTACTCATTCGTTCCCTCGATGTCCTAAAACGTGCGCACAAATTACTCATTCGTTCCCTCTATGTTCTAAAACATGCGCACGATTTACTCATTCGTTCCCTCGATGTCCTAAAACGTGAGCACGATTTACTCATTCGTTCCCTCTATGTCCTAAAACATGCGCACGATTTACTCATTTGTTCCCTCGATGTCCTAAAACGTGAGCACGAATTACTCATTCATTCCCTCGATGTCCTAAAACATGCGCACGATTTACTCATTCGTTCCCTCGATGTCCAAAAACGTCCGCACTCCCTCTATGTCCTAAAACATGCGCACGATTTACTCATTCGTTCCCTCGATGTCCTAAAACGTGCGCATGATTTACTCATTCGTTCCCTCGATGTCCTAAAACGTGCGCACTATTTACTCATTCGTTCCCTCCATGTCCTAAAATGTATGCACGATTTACTCATTCGTTCCCTCTATGTCCTAAAACGTGTGCACGATTTACTCATTCGTTCCCTCGATGTCCTAAAACGTGAGCACGATTTACTCATTCGTTCCCTCTATGTCCTAAAACATGCGCACGATTTACTCATTTGTTCCCTCGATGTCCTAAAACGTGAGCACGAATTACTCATTCATTCCCTCGATGTCCTAAAACATGCGCACGATTTACTCATTCGTTCCCTCGATGTCCTAAAACGTGCGCACGATTTACTCATTCGTTCCCTCGATGTCCTAAAACGTGCGCACGATTTACTCATTCGTTCCCTCCATGTCCTAAAATGTATGCACGATTTACTCATTCGTTCCCTCAATGTCCTAAAACGTGCACACGATTTACTCATTCGTTTTCTTGATGTCCTCAAACGTGCGCACAATTTACTCATTCGTTCCCTCAATGTCCTAAAACGTGCGCACGATTTACTCATTCGTTCCCTCCATGTCCTAAAATGTATGCACGATTTACTCATTTGTTCCCTCAATGTCCTAAAACGTGCGCACAATTTACTAATTCGTTCCCTCTATGTCCTAAAACATGCGCACGATTTACTCATTCGTTTTCTTGATGTCCTAAAACGTGCACACGATTACTAATTCATTCTCTCAAATTATAAATCCTGTACACGATTTAGCAAATCGAGGGAACAAATTTGTAAATCATGCGGACAATTTATAAATCAAGATAACGAAATAGGAAATCGTGCGCACGATTTAGCCTTCTTTTTTTCCAGCATGCCATGTGCTGGGCTCCGTACGTAACACCAAACATGCAGCATTTTTGTTAGAACAACATGTTCTCCATGAAGAGATGTTTTCATGTTTGAGTAAGTGTTATTTATTAGTTGGTGAATAACATATTTATAAGTCCTTGCAAAATGCTAAGGAAACCTTCTTTAAACAGACTTTTTGCAAACATTTACGCAGGAGGTGCACTGAGCACTTTAATAAGGAATGACGTATGGCCACGTTCTCACTCACTTCCACCTCTGTACAAAACTTGTTTCAGAAACTTCAATTTTAGCCGTCATAATGCTGAATTCTGTTGGATATTTCACATATAAACAATCTAAGTGGTATATTTATTAGCATCTGCATGACAAAACAAAAATAATCCAAACAGATATGGAGGTCTTGTCTCATGCCAGTCATGCCAGTGCTCAGCAATATATCTACAGGAATCAAGTGCACATTTGGTCTGCTTCACAGAAACAATTTACAGATAATAAATCAGGACACTTGTGTTAGTAAAGTCCCAGATCATTAAAGCAAAATTATAGCTTTTCTTTGCACTGAAGTCTTGTATGGTGAGGTTAAACTTATAATTAAAAACATTTAATCATTCGCATAAGGGCTAATTTATCTGTTGGATGTAAAAGCAGCTGCTTTTGGTTAAGAGTGTTTTTAAGAGCATGATGTGTTGTTTATTAAATATCCTGCATAGTCATTGTAAATTATTACATTGTTACTTTACCCAAAACGCCATCTATAAGATGAAATAGGACTAATTAATTCTTGGTTTAATTTCCTGTTCATTAGTAAGACAGAATGACAAACCAAATCAATTTTTTTATTAATTTAATAAGCCACAGTCCACAGCGATGTGACTAATCTAAATCAAACAATGAGGAATAAAAGCATTGGAGAATAAAATCTAATTCATGTATTCTATCAGTGATCTGTAATAGCGGCTGAGATGGATTTTTAAATTATGAAGTATCAGATTAACGCAATTTTAATAATTGAGTTATCAGTGTAGTGGCTGCATGTATTTTACATGCTGTGAAGGTCTGTATGCAAGGCGTCTCTAGAACAGAGTCTCTTCTAGTTGTTCCTGTGGCTCAGTGGTAGAGCACTGCATTAGAAAAAGGATGTGGGTTCAGTTCCCAGGGAACATTCATAGTGATTTAAAAAATAAAAATATATATCCTGAAATGCACTGTAAGTTGCTTTGGATAAAAGAGTCTGCTTAAATGTAATTGGATCTTCTGGTCCTATTTTAGGTGCTGATCTTTAGCTAACATAATACAATGACCTTGTTTATCTAATCACAGATAAAAGAAATCTTTAAAGGGAGCCATTAGTAAATGAGCAGACAGAAAGTGATGTCACTGAGGCCTCTTGACATCACTTCCTCAAACTACAGAATACTTTGAACTTTATCGGAATGATCACAGCAGTTATAATTGGCATTGCTTTCATCATCCAGTTGGACAAAAATAAATGCAATATTGACTATTCGGGACTTTTTGTTCTTTATCATTTCCCAGTTATTTCCTCCTTTGTGAAAATGCTGCAAGATGCAAAAGTGTTTGTATTGCTTAAATTAGATTGCGTTACGGTTCAGCTGCTTCTCTCTCAATAGTGTTCAGTGCTGCTGTGCTGCTGCTAGTGGACTTTGTAAGGCTTTCTGGTTTTTATTACCCTGTATATGTCAAGGAATAAATGTACAGTTTGGGTTGTTTTCTCATCTTTGTGTTTCTTTGAGACTCTTTTTGTACTTAGAATACAGTTCAAAATGTTTGGGTTCAGCATTTTTTTTTTTTATTATTTGGTTGTTAGCATGACTGATATCACGTTTGTCATCAGTGCTAAACAAAGGTGAGTCTCTTAGTTCCACTAACTGTATTCAGTAACAAGAGCATTCAGTTTCATGTGATTGTGTGGAATAAATTCTGTTTTCCATCACTGGGTCTCTTTCTTCTCTGACATGACACTTTGTTTGTCCTCTTTGTGAATCTCTTTTCCCAGGATAAGTTATGTCTGCCACATCATATTCTGGAGGAAAAGGGCCTGATTAAAGTTGGCATCACTGTCCAAGCTTTGCTGGATGAGACTTCGGCCAGTGAGACAGTCATCACATGAGTCTCACTGACACACACACACACACACACACTAACACCGCCAGACGATCTTCGAGAAATTCCCTGGACCGTGTCCATTTCTTTCTTATAGAACAGGTGATCCTCAGCTTTCAGGTATATGCTCATGTTTTCCTCACTTTCTTTACTTTCTTATTAAGTACTGTTATCTGATCACTGTTGCCCAGGCCATAGTCGTATAAGCAAAATCAACTCAAACTAGCTTGAGATAAGAAATTGCTTTATTTAAAATACATTTATTTATTAAACAGTTAGTTGAGCTATATTCAGAATTGTGCACAATTCCTGATGGTTTTTATATATACATCTACCAATATGATATTTGTGTTGGGCCTTTAGTGATCTAGATTTAAAACACTCCTCCTCCCAGAGTCCTTCGAGTATGTTTTTGGAACCACTTTTGAACTTGTTTTTGGGAGACGCTGATGTTTAGTCTCAGGGGAGGTGTGGCCTCACTTTAGTTTCTAACAGTCTCTTCTGTCGGTCAGGTATGATTTCACTAAAAGAGTATGTTTTTGAGTTTGCAGACAGTAGAACACCGTACCTGACATTAGTTTTTTTTTTTTTTTTTTTTATGTGTGATTGATATCTTGAGGAGAGTGTTTGTTTTGTGAGAGTGAGAGAACGAGAGCACATGTTGGCACTTTTTTTTATGTAAGTTTGTGTGTTAAAGGACTTGTTTGCATATTTGTCTGATGTCCAAAGCTTCAGCTCCTCACAGATTCAGCCATGAAACAGACCAAAACATCTGAAGCTGATGTCTCACTGGAGATTATTTGACAGTTGCCAAAATGATTTACAAACATAATCATTTTATAGTTTTTTTTAATTATTATTTTAAATGTATTTTTAAAACGAGTTTTGTTTTTGTAGAAGGATTTGTTATGTGATATTGGTGTGTGAACGTGTAAAATGTACAGAACATTTATATTTGATGTGCTTATTTTAATGTTAGATTTGGTGTTTATTTTACTTAAACCTAAAGCTCAATTTATTTTTACTAATGTGAACAGACCGTGGAAAAACAACTTTATTATCTTCTAGGTTCTTATATGAAAGCAGTTATAACACTTCCATGTGGAATTTCAAAGAGACTGTTGGCTGTAGTTATTTATTCATGACAATGCATTCAGTACAAATACAAAACATTTACTAAGGATTATCTCTGTACTGTAATTGCCAAACAAAAACACATTATCTGCTCTTAAAACTTAATGCACATTATTATATTGTAGCAAATATTAGGGACAATATCTAGCCCAGAAGCTTTAAACTGGTGCATCATGGGTTAAAATTCTACATATTACTCTTCCTAGACTTTTTTACACCATAAACTTATCATAATTTGATTAAAGCAAATGGAAACAAAATGAAGGTGTGGATTAGAAAATTTAATTTTAGAGGCATTTGAACGGGATAGCACTTAGATTTTGGTCTTTGATGGTAGCTTTACATGGTTTTTATTTTGCACTTTTTTTTTAATTCATGCATAGTTTAGACAGTAGACACATCCTATAAATTCACTGCTGTATCTTTTAAGACTTTTCTGTTCTTAGAGCAGTCCTTAAAGATTAAAAACACTGATTTGAGTTTTATTGATTATATTTAAGTACAGTATCATCTCTGCTACAGTGGGCAGGTTCTGCATCATTCCACACCACTTTTTAGAAAAAGTAGTGACACTAGGCCTACTTCATAGAAGTTTAAATGCAGATTTGATTTTAAAAAATGATAGTTTTTGCACTTTACGTATTTGGGACTGTCTTTTTTGGCAACTGGCAAATAATATTACGCATGGTATTCTTATTACAGTATTTGGAGAAAATATCAGCTGATCAGATCACTAGTGTGTTTGATACAAGTAAATCACTTAAAAGTGGGATACAAATCTTTAACTGCTGAATGTTATGTGGCTATTTTGTAGTCTTCTTTGTATAAGGAGAAAAGGCTTGTACTAAACAGTTTTGTACTTTAATTTTATAAAAAAAAAAGGAATTATTTTTCCATGTCTTTTCAGTGTTTGGGATTTTTCCCCTTTGTAATTCTGTGAACTTTAATAAGAGCATGTACAGTAATGTTTTTGGGAAAATCATGCATGTCTTTCTACCTTTTGCCTTAACCTCTGTAAATAAGGTTTATTTGTACCAACTTCTGCCAGTAAATACTTCCACCTCCAAAGACTATTTTGTTTCTTAATTTTCAAGGTACTGTAGCCATGACAATAATGTCCAATCAAAATCCAATCATTCACTGCGGAACAAAAAATACAAAATCGCAACCAAATGCCTTTATTTAAAGAATTGTAAACGTGTCAGAGAGTGGCACAGCGATTTGAGGGATAGTGTGAACCAGTCAGGACATGGCTGTGATGTCATTTCCAGCTGTGTAGATCCTGCAGGTGTTGATATGATCTGAAAGACACAAGGGCTGGTTGCCATACTCGTGACATGACGCACGGTTTCAGGCATTCAGATACTTGGCATGGTGCTTGATGTGGTCGTTGATGAAGGAGAAGATGAAATAGTAGCTGTGATCATAACCCTGTAAAACAAGATGGATATACACACCATTATAATGGAAAATCATTTTAAATATTCAAATATTAAATTTATTAAAATCTAATGGCCTGACCAAGCATCAGTCTAAGACCAAGTGAAAATGCTTCCATTTCTTTACCATTTAAATACGAAAACAAATTAATACAAATATTCAGCCCCTAAAATGCGAAGGCATGTGACTTTCAGCACTACTGAACGAGATTTCCCTGCATACAGTTCCTCTTAATCGTCATGCGTTGGTTCAGTTCTGACCTGCTGAAGGCGGAAAACAACAGGAATTTTCTTCTTGGAACAGGCAGCGATCAGATTGTCAGGAAGCAGCTGACTGGAAGATAAGAACTGGTCATCTCGGCCTTGATCAATCAGAATATCAAGCTCAGGACCGGAATATGATTCAGCCAATACAGTAGCATCATACAACTGTGGAGAAGACAAGAGGAAGACAATTAAGACAAAGGGATACCTGATGCTGGACAATATGGCTGTTAAGGTTTAAAAAATAAAATAAAACTTTCAATACACATATGATCATCTCTCACCTCCCAGGTGGACTTGTCAGGTCCAAGATAGCCAGAAAAAGCTTTCTGTCCCCATGCACATTGTATGGGGTTACAGATGGGTGCAAACGCTGACACAGACTGAAACAGGCACATATGAAAATTTAATTTTCAATATTTTCATTGCAGAAACAACTAAACGATGAAGCAGTCCATGTAATCTCAAGCATATACATGCCTTATATTTCCCAGGATTCTTAAGTGCACAAATGAGAGCTCCGTGGCCCCCCATGGAGTGACCAGAGATGGACATCTTCTCCGGATCAGCAGGAAAGTTTGAATTAATCAGCCGTGGGAGCTGAGAACAAGAGAAAGTTGAGTGCGAAAGCCAATGTTTAATATTTAATTGTAAAATGCTTCATATAAATACTTATTAGGGCATCACTTTGTTATCCTAGTGACTATCAAGGCTTTGGAGCATTATGTACACACACCTCCTCAGTGACATACGAGTACATGCGGTAGTTGGTCTTCCAGGGCTCCTGGGTGGCATTGACGTAAAACCCTGCACCTGTCCCAAAGTCCCAGCTCTCATCCTCTCCTTCAATGTTACAGCCACCTGACCAGAGCAGAATCATCATTTTCTGAGCATGTGCTTTTGTGTTAATAATTAGCATTTATTAGCATTTGGTAGGCTAAAATATTTCTAAACATGACAATAACAAGTGGTTTATACATTTCTTACTGCAACACTACAGACTTATATGGGTTTAATAATTATTTACATTTGATTTATGCTTTGGCATTTTACCAAGCAGTGGAATGACTGTCTGGTGGGAAACTCTAGCCCCTTGCCCTAAACTTGGAAGTCACAAAACTATTTGATCCTCAGAGGAGACTCTTAATTGTTTATCTATATGTTGCAGTAATGCACTGACCTCCCAAGGGATCTCAGTATCAATGATTATTATATTTTGGCCCATGTATCTCTGGGATTAGGCTGAGCAGAAGTCATAGTAATAGAGTGTAATCTCTCCAGAGATGGACCGGCAAGACCGTAAACTGTAAATGTAGAGATGTTTACGTGGACTGGTGTCTGGAGCTACGATGATGATGCCATGTTCAGAAGCCGCCTGCTGACTCGCTGCCTTAGTGATGAAGTTTTGCTCTGTGCATGTCAATCCTGCAAAACACGGTGGAAGGTTAAATATAATTTAAAGTGAATTACTCGTTGTGTATATAATGAATATTGCCTCTTTGACAAATTGCTTTTATTTCTCTGGATAAAAAGTTCCTGCTGACTGCATAAATGTGACCCTGGACTACAGATCCAGTCATGAGGGCCAATTTTTTGAAAGAGATTTATTTATACATCTTCTGAAAGCTGAATAAATAAGATTTCAATTAATGCATGGTCTTTTAGGATAGGACGATTTTTGGCCGAGATAACCACTTTAAAATCTGGAATTTGAATATTAATATTAAGAAAATGAAGTTCTAGCGAATGCATATTACTAATCCAAAATTAAGTGTTGATATACACTGTGTGCACAATTATTAGGCAAGCTGTATTTTTGATGATTACATTTGTTATTGTACAACTACAGTGCTCTTGGTCAATCCAAGATGTTAAAAAGCCCTCAAATCTAAGTAGTAAAAGTGCGGTTTTGGTGTTCTTAAGATAATATCTACATGTACACCATTATTAGGCAACTATTAGTGTGCAGAATTAGGCAAATAAATGAAAAACAAAGATCTTCTCCATCTCACTTGTTTATTTTCACCTGTTAAAGTGAGAATAAACAAACTTCAAGAAGAAAGAAGAATTTCAAGAAGAAAACCTCAGTGACCAGTATAGCCACCCTTCTTTTCGATAACGGTCACAAGCCTTCCGTTCACGGAGTCAGTCAGTTTCTTGATCTGGTCAGAATCAACTTTTTGTGCAGCCGCAACCACAGCCTCCCAGACACTGTTCAGAGAGGTGTACGGTTTATCTTCGCTATAAATTTCCTGCTTAAGAAGGGCCCAAAAATTCTCAATAGGGTTTAAGTCAGGTGAAGAAGGGGGTCATGTCATTAGTTTTTCATCTTGACGGCCGTTACTGGCCAGCCACGCAGTGGAGTACTTTGAAACATCCATCTGGTCCGTCAAGAGTAAAAAAAATAATAATAATAAAATAAAAAAAATCGGTCTTCAGATATTTCTTGGCCCATTCTTGACGATTCAACTTATGTGTCTTGTTCAGAGGTGCTCGGGTTTCAGCCTTTCTCACCTTGGCCATGTCTCTGAGAACTGAACACCTTGTCCTTCTTGACACTCCAGGTAGGTTGCACTTGTTGAATATAGCAGCACTGGAGAATGATGGGTTCCTGGTAGCTTCATGTTTGATTCTTCTCAAATCTTTGGCAGTTAATTTGCATCTTTTCTTCTCAACACGTTTCTTGCAACCCTGTTGACTATTTGCTACAAAACATTTGATGGCTCTGTGATGAAGCCCCAATATCTTAGATATTTCAAAAGTGCTGCATCCCTGTGAAAAACTTTCACAATTTTAGGACTTTCCAGAAAAAGCTTGGACTTGGAAATTATGGATAAAATGATGATATGGTCAAAATAATCACTTGCTTAATAATTGTGCACACAGTGTATTACAAGAAGGAAATGTACAAAATAACGTAATGGTAAATGATCTTTACTTAATATCCTAAGGATTTTTTGCATTAAAAAAATCGATCATTTTGATTGTTGGCTATGGCTACAAATATACCCGTGCTACTTCTGACTGGTTTTGTGCTCCAGGGTCACAAATGTAAATACACAGACGCAGTATAAAATAGCAGTAGCTCGACTCGTTCACTCAAGAGAAACGAAATTAAATCAAGCACCTGAAAGCCAATATAACACTGGGCATTTGGAGCTCTCAGCCTTGGGAGGAAGGTAAATAGCGAACTTCATTTTGCATTTTAACTCTGAGCTGGAAATAGAGTTTTTGTTAAGAGCAGGAGGTGAATATTTCATTCAGGCAGGTGTTTTAATGAAGGCTCCAGTCTCTCACCTGTCATGCTCGAACACTTTCTGATATCCATCGCAGCACTTATTAGAAGAAACTTGCGTTAGTGCCATTGCACCCTTAACTGTGCTGAGAAATATCAAAGTTTGAGTTATTAAAGATCATATTTCAGAATCACTCTCCACTCGCGTGCAAACATGTGCACAAACATTACTTCATGATTTGACTTTGGTACATAAAGGGTGATCTTTTTATCATAATTAACTTTTATGTATCTGAGCAGCATTTAAGGCTTGTTAACTAATTTCTTTTAAAAGATTCATTTCAACACTCATGGACTAATGGAGTCTGCGCATGCGCACTGGAATTAACTGGCCTGCCAAACTCACAGCACCGCTTGCAGGATTTGCAGAAAACGAAAAGAAGCGCCTCAGGACGTTTGAAATGATGCCAAAACTTCCGCTAAAGAAAGTTACGTTTTATTTAACTCCAGTTTATAGCTATTTTTCATGCAAGATAATAGCCTGGATATTATCTTGTAGCACTTACCGCTGCAGCTACAGGATCCAGAGTTCAGTGTGTGTGACGTCAGGGTTAGCGTAAGACGTAAAGTCACGCCCCCTACGTTTTTCGTTCAATCTCTGCTTCCACGTTTTGGACAAAAAGGGGCGCTCGAGAGATATGTTTATGTTATGTTAAAAAGCGTATTGACTGAACCTGGTAGTGTGCGTGTAACTGGTCTTTTCTTTTAATCTTTTCTGCGTTGTGTTGTGTATCAATAAAGCTCGTGAAAACCAAACTCTTCTCCCAGCCTTTGTTTTTTTTATTCACTGAGAAAACAGGATAACACAGAGTGAGTTGATCAGTTCCAGCATATTCGACACTCCTCGTGCTGGCACGCACTGGCCTTTTTACAAATGAACTGACGAACGCAACAGGGGCGTACACAGCACGTAGAACCAGCCAGCCAATAGGAAGCTCTGATAAACATTTTTCCATCTAGTCATTTGTAAATGTGATTATTTGATATATCATTATTTGCAAGTGGAGACACACTTTGTATATAACTCTGTTACATTCTCCCCTCCTGAACTCCACTTGCAACAATTCTAACCTACCATGGCATAACATACTCACTACTAATGACACTCAGGTACAAATAACTGCAGAATACAAAACAGAAATATATAAATTTACACCTTGACAAAACAAAAACACATCAAAACAAGATGCAATTTGAATATATCCAAGATAAGAATGTTGATGAGCATTCCAGTTCATAGACTATTCTTACAAAGAATTAGAGGAGAAGGGGTTAGCTACGCCCCTCCAAACTCATAGGTCAACATGCCTGTTACATGTTCAGTACACTCAATCAACATAGAAACAGTCCCTTAAAATCACATCTTGGTATACAGACCAAATACATTCACAATATAAAAAAAAAACTAAATGGGAGAACAACAGGATCAAAAAAAAAAAAATAAATAAATAAATAAATAAGAAAAAAATAAAATAAAATAAAAACAAAAGCATAACAATAAAAGTAGTAATAAAACAAATTAGATCCAAACAGGGGCATTAACCTTATTGTCTACTTTTTGTACTTGCATTGTTTCTATAAGCCTCACCACCGGTCTGATAATTCTTCCAGCTCTTGATCTAACTGAAGTCATCAAACCTCCAACATCAGTTTTGCTGTCAAATTGAGCTGACACCACAGTAGTTACATTGCTTTGAGAGTCAACATCTGATGATAGATCAAATGCAGACAAATTCGAATTCATGTCCAGATCAGATTCATTGTCAATTGAACATGCAAATCCAACAGAGTCTTCCAACTCAGCCAATACCACGGGGTCACCGGAATCATTATGACACACAAGCCATTCTTGTGCACCATTGCCAATTTCCGAAACCTCTGACCCCTTTTTGGAATCTCTTGAAGATTCAAGCTCCGAAACCCATGCAACTGTTCTCTCATCAACTGTTCTCTCCAAGTGCTCTAGCGTGTGAGTTTGGTCACCGCCAACACACCTTTCCCCTCCCACAGGTCTCTCTGCAACATCATCAGGGAAAGGCAAAAAATTCACAGGCATGATCAAATTACGATGAACAATCTTCACTTGGCCTGAGGAAGAATTCTCAATTTTGAAAGTATTTGTTTCAACATTTTTGTCTACTACAATGTACAGACTGCTCTCCCAGCGATCGGACAGTTTTCGCTTGCCACGTTCACCCTTATTTGCCAACAAAACCCTGTCCCCAACATCTACTGGAGCACCCTTGAGCTTTCTGTTATAAAGAGCAGCATGTCTTTTCAGTTGTTTTCCAGCAGTCCTTCTCGCAATCGTCACTGCTTGTTTGGGATCTTCCATCAATTCCCTAACGTACTCATTGTAGTCAACAACATCATTATCTCGCAAAACTGACCCAAACACCACATCGACTGGGAGTCTCGGGGTCCTGCCAAACATCAGTTGAAAAGGTGCATATCCAGTGGTCTCATGAATCGTACAATTGTATGCAAATGTCAGAGATTTAAGCAGTCGAGGCCACCTTTGCTTCGCTGCAGGGGGGAGTGCTCGAATCATGTTTCCAAGTGTCCTATTAAATCTTTCCACACCCCCATTACCCATTGGGTGATATGGAGTGGTGTGTGACTTTTCCACCCCTGCAACTGACAACAGCTCAGAAATCAATGCACTTTCAAAATTTGCTCCCTGATCGGAGTGAATGCGTTTGGGAAAGCCATATATACAAAAAAAATTGCTCCATAATTGCTTAGCTACAGCTTTGGCTGACTGGTTTGGGCAATGAAAAGCATGTGCCATTTTAGTAAAATGATCAGTGACAACAAGTACATCCACTGACTTATTCCTGCTGTCCTCAGCTGACCAAAAATCGACACACACAAGTTCCAAGGGTTCAGATGTCATAATGTTTTCAAGAGGAGCCCTAGCCTCTGGCTCAGGTGATTTACCGTAAACACACCTCTTGCAGCATTTGACATAATCTCTCACATCCGCTTCAAGTTTGTGCCAGAAAAAACGTTGTCTCCCCAAATACAATGTCCTCTGTTGGCCCTGATGGCCAGCGTCATCATGAACCCCCTTCAACACAGTCACCACCAATGATTTTGGGACAACATATTGGAATGACTTTTTCTTTGACACCACATCCCGAGAAACCCTGTAAAGTATCCCGGCTCTCATCTAAAACTTGTTCCAGGATCTAAGCAGCCTGACAACTTCCACTGGCTCCTGTTTACGCTCACGACTAGATGGTTTCTTACCCCTTTCTACATAACAAATCACCCTAGCCAATATGTTGTCGGTCCGCTGCCTATCTGCCAACTCTTCACGTGACAGGCCCTTCAATATTGGTTGATCAGTAGGTAAAACAAGATGAATCAACTGAGGCAACAAAAGGTCACAATGTGAGGTTACCAAATTAGACCTTTTTGCCTCCATGACCGCAGACACTTCCATCACAGACCAAGAACCAGATGGCCTACTTACCGGTGCTTGGGAATGCACTGCCAACATGTCACATTTTGCCTCAATACCCGGCTCAGTGTTCGGCTCAAAAGGGTGTGCAGACCATCTGAAAACCTCTTGCACTTGTTCCCCTTGGACTGCTGACGCATCTTGCAACAGCAAATTGTACGGTACTCTAGTAAGGCGATGCAAAGTGCTCTGTTTTACAAATGGCTCTCTACTAAGAGCATCTGCCACAATATTCCTTGAACCAGGTATGTACTTAATATCAAACTGGAATGGCGCCAACTTGGCAACCCACCTGTGCTCGCAAGCATCCAGTTTTGGTTTTGTCAAAATATATGTCAGGGGGTTGTTATCGGTCCATACTGTGAAGGGGCGACCTCTCAGCCAGTGACTAAATTTGTCACATACAGCCCACTTCAATGCAAAAAATTCCAGCCGATGCGCTGGATATTTTGACTGAGCAAATGAAAGTGACTTACTGGCAAAACAAACTGGCCTTGCCATATCCCCATTTTCTGGTACTTGTGAAAGTACAGCACCTAGGCCACTACTGGAAGCGTCCACCGAAACCAAGAAAGACCTGTTAAAATCTGGATGAGCCAATAAAACACAGTCAATCAGAGCCTGCTTAAGACGACAAAATGCCTGCCTACAATCATCAGTCCAATCCTCTGCAGTAAGTGTTCTTTTCAACACAGTCTTCTTAACCTTTTTACCTCTCTGACCCTTAGCGCCAGCAGTTAACTGGAACAGTGGTTTTGCAATTACTGAACACTGTTCTATAAATTGCTGATAATATACTACCATCCCAAGGAAAGAACGTATCTTTTGTTGGGATGGAGCACCAGTTTTGTCATCCATAAGATCCGACTCTGTCATTTCAGTAATCACCTTGATTTTATCAGGGTCTGAAGCCACACCCGCCTCGCTGACAACATGACCAAGAAACTTCACTGACCTTTGCATAAAATGACATTTCCCTGGAGCCAACTTCAAATTATGAGACTTCAGGCGCTCAAAAACCAGCTCCAATCTCTTTAAACCCAACTCCTCATCCGGAGCAAATACAAGCACGTCATCCAAGTAACAGAGAAGGCTCAAGAAATTTTGATCTCCAAAAATTCCGAGCATCATTCTCATAAAAGTTGCTGGACTATTACAAAGTCCTTGAGGAAGACGGTTATACTCATATAACCCAAAAGGCGATGTGAAAGCAGTGTATTTTCGGTCTTCCTCATGTACTTCAACATTGTAGTAGCCGGACGTCAGGTCCATAGTGGAAAAAAAAATGTTTCCACCCAGTGCAGCTAAAGCATCGGCTTGATGTGGTAATGGACGAGCATCCTTTATAGTTCGAGCATTGAGCCACCTAAAATCAGTACAAAGTCTTAAATCTCCATTTCTCTTCCAAACAATAACAAGAGGTGAAGCATATTCGCTACTAGATCTCTTGATAATGTCTCTCTCTTCCATTTCATCCAAGGCTTGCCTAAGCTTATCGTACTGATTAGGCAGAAGTCGTCTGTATGGAAGCCTAAATGGACGGTCATCACTCAGCCTTATCCGATGTACATAGCCCTCAACTTTGCCGCAGTCAAGTCTGTGTTTAGAGAAGATACATTCATACTTCTCAATTAGATCAACAAGTTTTTTTTCCAATCAGAAGACAAATGACAGGAACTCAAATCAATGCCTGCGAGTCCCAGCTTCGTTAACCTATCATGGAACTCACAGTCTCTCCTGGGTACACCAATGTCAGACAAACTGCAACCACTTGAATTGTCATGAACCTCTACATTGTTGGTATGTTGTCTGATTGGGCATAATAACCCTCCATTTGTGACGCCTTCACATGCATCATCAAAGTCTTCCAGTGCCAAACATGGATAAATGTCAGCCAATTTTGCGTTACGTCTGAGAGTAATGGGCACCGATGAAGGGTTAATTACCTTAACAGGCACCCATCCATCAGCCCACAACCTTGCCACTGTACGACCAATCAAGATATTTCTGGGTCTGGAGCGTGCTCCACACGGCTCTGCAATGATGGCACTGCCTGCTGACAAATTGTTTAGATTAGAAAGCTTTGCCCAAACTAAATGCTCCTTTAAGGGTTCAAGTGTTACGGAATTCTTCAGTTTAACTGTCCCAACCTTTCCAGGAACGACTGCTCCGTTCCACCTCTCCACATTAGCCAGCAACTGAATAAGTTTACTATCCTCAGAATCCTTATTGACAGACATCCTTCTTTTAATCAATTCTCCTCGACTTTTCAACTCTTTGATCAGGTACTTTATCACATTGCTACCCACAATGATGTCATCATCTTGGCCGTCAACAATCAATGTTGGAACCTGAACAGTACACCCGTAAACAGTCATGTTTATGTCACACATCCCACTAGGTTTTGTTTTCGACCCTCCACAGCCGACCAGCACTACATGAGTTGGAGTCACCGAATCAGTCAAGGCTACTCCTGCATCCTTTAACTTAGACACAACCCCAGGGCTCACAGTGCAAGCCATAGAACCACAATCTATCATACCTTTAACAGTTAGTGTGTTTTCCAAACAAACGTCAGTATAAAACAATCCCTCATGCATTGACAGTTTTCGTGTGTTTTGAACTATCACAGTCATGTTTTGGTCAAATTCCTCACGCACAGTAGAATATAGTGATTCCAAATCAACATCAAATACTTGGGGGTTTTCATTGGGCCCTGCATCTCCCCCCACCTCATGCGGGCCATTTAGTTTCCCTGCTGGCCAGAGGGACATGCCGTTGACGAGACCCTGACAAGCCCATCTGCAACAATGTTTGGGCATTCAAAACGTGTGTGATTTGGTGCAAAACACACAAAGCAAAGCCCATTTGCTCGACAGTGGTAAGAGGTGGTATGGTTAGAGTCTCCACATACCTTACACGGGCCCCACCTATCACCTTTAGTTTTGGGCCTCGGTCGAACAGGCTTTTCAGCAGGTTTTGTCATCTCACTTGGAACTCTTTCCAACACATGTTCCAGTCGTGTGATCAGCCGCTCTAAGGATTCGACAGAACTGCAAGCAAAAGACTGCTGTACTTGAGGAGCATTACACTTGACTACTGATACCTCATTATTGCTAACTTCATCATGAGCAGTAGGTAAAACATGCAATACAGTTTCTTGTTTCTGAGCTAAACATGATAACTGATTTCGTGTATACTTGTTTTCCCTTTGAAATTCATCCAACCTTTCTTGCACTTCAGCAGCTGTCCAATGTTGCTGGGGTTTACATCTGAAAATCAGCTGCAATTGGGGATCTGGGCAATGTCTAACAAACATAACGGTCACCTCCTGAGATGGATTATCAAGTTTCTTCCCTTGTCTTTTCAAGCAGTCCTCTGCTACATCAATTGCCCTGTTTAACCTTATCCAATAATCAAATGGACTTTCTCCTTTTAAGGGCAGTGTAGCATAAAAATCAGCTAAGGGCATAGCAGAGTGCACAGTTTCACCAAAATGTTGCTTCAGGATGTCAAAAATAGGTCCAGGGCCATTAGTCAGGTCAGTTTTTGCGTAGTTGCGTAAAGCTATTTTAACAACGTCCCGTGCCCTCCCCATTAATCGGCCCAAAACCTCTTCAGCCTGACATTCTTGGCTATACTCACGCTTACGCAAGTATACTGACATCAATTCCACCCATTCATACACTGTGCATTTATCAGAACCATCCCCTCGATAGTATGCTGGCTCTTTAACATCAGACTGTAATACCAGCTTCAGGTTTTGTGTTCCAGAGAGTATGCTACTGCCAGGTTGTTCAGCTCTGAATCCTTCCCCACCTCCCAACACTCTTGATTCCAAACAAGATACAATATTTTCACTGATGGATTGACCTATTTGTTTCACAACAGTGACCAACATATCTACAGGAATACTGCCCCCTTCAGTAGAAGTCCCTAATGCAGTCCTATCTGCCATATTACCCCCGGACTGATCAGTTTTGAGAGTTTCTCCACAATTTTGAAAAGCTACACATGGTGTGGAAGTAAGTGGATAGCCAGTAAGCCCTCTATCCACAGAAAATGTTACATCAGTCTGGTACACCCCTCTCCCTCTGCCCAGGCCTGGTGTGTTATACTTTTCCATGTCTTTCCAAAAATCACACTACTAGTAACTGAACCCAGAAATATTTCAGAGAATAAGTATAGCAATTCAATTTTGTATAAACCTAAAAAAATATATATATACTCAATTCAGTGCCTGTATTCATGTAGTAGTGCAAGCAACCACCTCGTCTTCACTTCCAAGCTCCACCCGTGTCAAACTCTGAACTTTGTTTCGATTGCCTCAAGTCCTCTGTGCACAGAAGCTCCAAAGTAACGCCACACACCGATCCCCCGACGTCCGCCTCGCGACGATCCTCCGACGTCCGCCTCGCGCCGATCCTCCGACTTCCGCCTCGCGACGATCCCCCGACGTCCGCCTCGCGCCGATCCTCCGACTTCCGCCTCGCGACGATCCCCCGACGTCCGCCTCGCGCCGATCCTCCGACTTCCGCCTCGCGACGATCCCCCGACGTCCGCGTGCACAGATTTTCACGTTTCAGCTGCACGCCAATGCCGGGTTCCGCCTGACGTTGCGCGTCCGACACAGGTGCTTAGAAAGACCGATCACGGCACCAATGTAACTGGTCTTTTCTTTTAATCTTTTCTGCGTTGTGTTGTGTATCAATAAAGCTCGTGAAAACCAAACTCTTCTCCCAGCCTTTGTTTTTTTTATTCACTGAGAAAACAGGATAACACAGAGTGAGTTGATCAGTTCCAGCATATTCGACACTCCTCGTGCTGGCACGCACTGGCCTTTTTACAAATGAACTGACGAACGCAACAGGGGCGTACACAGCACGTAGAACCAGCCAGCCAATAGGAAGCTCTGATAAACATTTTTCCATCTAGTCATTTGTAAATGTGATTATTTGATATATCATTATTTGCAAGTGGAGACACACTTTGTATATAACTCTGTTACATGCGCATTTCCCAATTTATAGTTGCAGTTAAATATAGCTATAATTGTGATACAATTAGTCTGTTTTTGTTCAAAAGTCAGAATTAATTAAATGTAAATGTCAAATTTATTGGACAGTGGTACAATAAATTATTATTGAAAATTAACATAGGCACTATTTGTACTCTAGAAACATGACACTATCCTTCAAGATGCATATAAACACCCTGGGTCAGATAACAGTCAGCAAACGACCATTTTCAAGTACTATTAGAGAGAAAGTTGTTCCTCAGAATTACATTTTGTGTAACACAAACGTTTGAGTAATTTTTGCCGCACATCTGCTCCTTAGATCACATCATTCAGTTGGAAATGGATATAAATAGGTATCTCTCTTTCTGTATAGGCTACACACTTAAACTTGCCATTGAAAATGATTAAATGTACTCGTACTTTGTTAATTACGACATAATACAATTATGAACTTTGTGAATAACATTGTCAACAGAGGCCAAAAGAGGCAGTCGTGGATAATGATGTATATAGTTAGTGAAGATTAAATTAGAACTTGATGGTTATGTTGTACCCATGGTGCATACAAACGAGTTAATATTAAGATTGTTTTGGATACTCTGTCATTTATAGTGCAGAACGTGCAGCTGTAAATGATATATCAGAGCTCTGCCTATCATTGCAGATTACATTACTTCAGTTACAATAACGCTTTTGGCTCTACTAAAATCTTAATTTGTCTTTCACATGACACCATCTAATTTCCCATGAAATCAAATTGTTTGTCATCAAATGCCCGCTAGATGTATTGACTCGCTTATCCTTATGGGCTGTTAATGGACTTCATTCTATTGGTGTGCTCCACCTGAAACCGACTTCTGTTTCAGTCACCTTAAGTACTGCCATCATTCATAAACCACTCCGCATGATTCAGTGCCTACTTCCACTGAACTGCATGCTAAATGTGATCAAGATGAAATGACAAACTCCATGGAAACATGTCACGATGAGCATCGCAAAACAATAAGCACGTCCTTTCTAAAAATGAAATAAACAGTAATGACCACATACGGCAGAAAACGCATTTCTGTCCCCTTGTTAAAAACAAATCATAGGCTGTCCAGGCAATTGCCCAAGAATGGAGCGGAATGCTTACTTAATTTAACTTCAAAAACACAGTGAACTGAAGAACAGGAAAAACACAATCAATCTCTCTCCATCAGCTATATTTGTAAAGGCATTTTACCTTTAACATTTTTATTATTATTGTTTACTTAACAGAGACCTCAAACATTTAAGAGAAGCATTTGCTTTGTCTGGTAGCAGCTAGAATAATCATTTGAACAATTATTTTTTTCCAGCATTATAATATTTTAAAATATGCATTGTTGGGTTTATGTATGTTTTTTTTATTAATAAGACAATTTTCTTTTCATTTTTAGAATGAAAGTCTTAGTTGTGAGTTATGTGCTACAAATGTACATATTCTGTAAAACAGGTTGCGTCACTTCCAATTTAGGTCTTTTGTATGTGCTTTGTTAAAGGTTTTACTCAAGATACCTTAAAAGGAGCATCACATTTTTGGTAAAATAAAAAAAGACAAGGTACACTTCAAATATACTCATAATTAAAAAAAAAAAATATGATTCACTTACTTATCCCACCAAAGAACAAAGTGGATGCTCCATGTACTTGAATGGCAAGCTTTCCTTACACTTCTATGCTCAATGATAAATGCAATATGTATGTCATTTGGGACACAAACTATACTTTCAGTTGTAATACACCGTGATACTCTTTATCTGTACACTCTATAAGGGCCATTATTTACATGTTGTTAATTTAGCTTCACACATGTAGCATCAGTCAAGAGATCCACAGTCTTTGGTTACCAAAAGAACTTAGACTGTCGACTGACTAACACACAATATATCTGTCTAGCTGAAAGGGAACTTGATCACACATACACCATATGATGTATGGATGATTTGTGTATGATGTGTGATGTACGAATCATCACTAAGGTCTGAATGGCTTACTGATTTGAAAGGCTTAATAATGCTCTAAATGTTCGCACGTTAGACAAAAGGCTAACCTCTGATATTAAGATGAGGTGAGCCGTAATCACTTTTTTTTATTTGAACTATTTTTTTTTTTACTAATTTAGCATATGTACATACTGATGAAGCATGAAAAGAGTGAGATTTACAGCCAAGGTGATGCACACTTGCAAACTGATTTGATTTACAGTTATGCATCAAGACCAAGGCTAGTGATTTTTATGGAGTGCAAAAGAATATAGTCTAACCTTGGTTAAGGTGGATTGCTTTTGTCCTGCTGAACACTAAATCATTCTAAAGCATTCTCTAACTGATACTGAATGGAACCTTCTATTTTTTCTACATAAAAAAAATGAATGTTCGCTTTCAGTCAGTAACTCTTAACGTCACGTCGGATGACCAACGAATTGGGATATTGCTTCAATAGACCAATCTACTTTGAGTGTAAACTAAACAAGCCAATACACATTGTCATGCAATTATTGCATCCAGCTGTAGCTGATCACAGCATGAGTATAAGAAGGCAGCAGGTGCAATGCATACCAGCTTTTCACTTCGGAGATGAGCGTCAATATGTGACCCGTCACGGAAACCAGTGACACAAGTCGGCAGCACAACTTTCGAGCAAAATGAGAAAGAAGCGTTTTTTTTTTTTTTTTTCAAAATTGGTGATTTTCGTTTTTTTGCAGAATATGTTAGTTGATATCACAAAGAAGCCTCTCCGTGTTTGAGATAGCAGTATTGGTATATTTAAAAGCGTACATTTTGAGGTTGAAATCAGCTAGTTTGTCGGAGATTCTAGCACGCAGTAGGGGCGTTTCATTGTCTGTCTGTATTTCCATACTGGATAAGCCGGCTTTTGTTTCTTTTGTTATTGCCCCCGCCCTCCGAGGGACGTGTGGCTACTTAGTATGCAGCGCTCTGGCCGGCTCTAGCTGATATCAGAATTCAATGAAGATGTACGCCGCAAAGATGAACGCAGACGAGCTGAACCGTGGCCGTTACACCGAAAATGCTTTGAAGTACTTCTTTGTCAAGCCGGATGCTTATAAACAAGCACTCACTGATTCTGAAGACGATCTGAGTGACGATGAAAGCGGCATAATAAGACTGTATAATATCCCTAATCTACAACTGAGCGAAGATGACGACGAGGAATAATGTATTGGACTGGCGTCAGACGAGTTGGACCTTAATTTATCAGAGGCTATATCGATAGTAACATTTGATGGGGATAAAGACATATAAATGGGGAAAATCCGTAACATTTAGAGGCAAACAGACGTACAGTGCAAACTTTGGATCTGCAAGAATACTTTTCTGTTTTTTATGGGGTGAGTTTTCATAAACATCAAAGTTTGTCGTCTTGTGTTCATTCTAAGAACACGTACACGTTATCTCATGTTTAGTCCATGTTTAGACCTTCCCATATCTACCTATGGTTATTAGCTAGCTCATCGGTTATCATAGAATCCTGTTAAAAAAGTCCTAATGCTACACAATGAAATCAATTCACCAAGTTTTTTTGTAGAAAACCAGCAAATAACAAATAAAATTAGCATCAATATGTACTTTTTTTTTAAATAAACATTAAAATAATAACATTAAAAATGATGACCACATTTTAAAGATTAAAGATTTTTTTATAAAAAGATAAAACTCACATATTTCAGCCTCTAAATAATTTTTATAAAAGTCAAAAAAGATAAATTACTGACATTTACAATGCACATTCTCCTTTATTATTAATAGTATGCGGTCCGATTTTTCCCGTTGTGTCTGTCGTTGCTATGCAGGGGGTATGGCTTATCTAAATGAGATGTAAATGAGCCCCATTGTCACTCGCAGCAGTGAGAACTGCACAATCTTTAAAGGCTATTTTCTGCTTTTTGAGGTTTTTTGAGTGCCTACCTTCAAATGGCCACAACTTAACCAAATATTATCAGATTTTCATGTGTTACACATCGTTGGAAAGCTTGGAGACTACACTTTCAGAATCTGTGAATAACTCAAAATGCCCCAGAACCGACTTGTGTCCCTACTCTCCGTTATTTGTCACATATCGTTTTGCACCATTCAGTTTTCATTCCAATGACTACGAGCTCAACGTGCTCTTGGACGCTTCTAGTGTTGGCAGTATGGCGCCTCAGTGGTGATCGTTCTGAGTCGAGGGGGTTGCACACTACTGGCTGCACTACCCCCTAACACTGTGTGCCTCAGCACTAAAAGAGGATTTCCCTGAAAGTGCAATTTCTCTAAAAGATCTTACATGGGTGCGTCTTTGTAAAGACGATGGATCGTAGGGTGATGGTCATGATCACTGCCTCATGTGTCTAGGCATTAAACACATTGAGGTGGCATTCGCAGATGAGTCATGTTCCCATTGCGGGAAGATGACCATTTCTGAACTGCAAGCCAGGCTCTGTTTCCTCCAGGGAGGCGAAGCTCTGTTGCCTCTGCCGCTATTTCCAGCAGTAGCATGAGTGGTTTGAGGATTACAGTGGTGGCAAACCCCAGTTCTACTCTTTGACTGAGGGAACACTTGGCATGGACACACTAGTACACAGCTGGGAAAGGATATACTGATTTCGAGACAGGGCACCCTATGGCACCCACTTCCAGACCTCTGGAAACTTCATGTCTGGTCCCTGGATGGGACGCGGAGGTTCTAGGGGACCTACTCCAAGAGTTAATGGACCCCATCACTTCGGTGAGAGCACCGTCTACGACACACGCTTATGCTTGAAGGGGAACCTGTTCGTCGAGTCTTGTTCTTCTCGTCGAAAAGACCTAGAGATGCCCGATCAGGGTTGAGCTTTCCTTTTTGCAGCAAGGGCTGGAGCGAAGGCTGTCTCCCTCCACCCTCAAAGTTCAGGTTGCTGCGATTACTGAGTAATATGACACCGTAGAAGGGAAGTCGGTGGGTAAGCATGACCTGGTCATCAGGTTCCTTAGAGGGGCCAGGGAGTTAAAACCTTCCCGGGCCCCCTCCATACTCTCCTGGGACTTGTCTAAAGTGCTTAAATCACTACAGCAGGGCACATTCGAGCCTTTGCACTCAGTCAAGCTAAAGTTTCTTTCATTGAAACTCTACTCCTGCTTGCAGTGGCCTCTGTCAAGAGGGTAGGGGACCTGCATGTATTTTCAGTCGACAATTTTAGGTAATCCTGAGGCCCTGGCCAGGCTATGTGCCCAAGGTTCCCATTATTCCCTTCAGGGATCAGGTGGTGAACCTACAGGCGCTGCCCCCGGAGGCAGACCCAGCCCTAGCTTTGCTCTGCTTAAGGACGTCAGACCAGCTCTTTGTCTGTTACAGAGGCCGGCAGAAGGGGAAAGCTGTCTCTAAACAAAGGATGGGACATAACCCTGGCTTTTCAGGCACAGGGTGTGCCCTGCCCATTCAGGTTGCGAGCTCACTCAAATAGAAGTGCTGCATCCTCCTGGGTACTGGCTCGTGGCACCTCGCTGACAGATATTTGTAGAATATCTGCGGGCTGGCTGACCCCTAAGCCATCGCTATCCAGCGAATAGATTTTCAAATCTTGCTTATTACTTCTAAAGCCCTGAATGGTTTAGCACTTCAGTATTTGTACAAGCTGTTGTTACATTATAGTCCCCCACGTTCTCAAAAATCTGGCAATTTGATAATACCTAGAATTCCAAAATCAACTGCGGGCAGCAGATCCTTTTCCTATTAAGCACCTAAACTCTGGAGTAGCCTACCTAACATTTCTTGGGAGGCAGACACACTCTTGCAGTTTAAATCTAGATTAAATACCTATCTCTTTAACCTGGCTTACACATAACACACTAATACGGTTTTAATATCCAAATCTGTTAAAGGATTTTTAGGCTGCATTAATTAGGTAAAACAAAACTGTGAAAACTTCCCATAACACCCAATGTACTTGCTACATCATTAGAAGAATGACATCTATTATTGGAGAAGTCGTGGCCTAGTGGTTAGAGAGTTTGAATCCTAACCCTAAGGTAGTGGGTTTGACTCTCGGGTGGGCAATACACGACTTAGGTGCCCTTGAGCAAGGCACCGAACCCCCAACTGGTCCCTGGCCACTGCAGCATAAATGGCTGCCCACTGCTCCGGGTGTGTGTTCACTGCTATGTGTGTGTTCTTGGATGGGTTAAATGCAGAGCACAAATTCTGAGTATGGGTCACCATACTTGGCTGTATAATACGTTACATTAGTCTGTTTCTCTCTTATTCCGAGGTCACTGTAGCCACCCGGATCAGCATCTAGAAAGGACCTCTATAGCCCTGAAAGACAGTGGAGACCAGGACAACTAGATGAGCCCAAGATACAAATCCTCTGTAAAGACCTTGTCTCAGACGACCACTGGGACAAGACCACAGGAAATAGATGATTCTTCTGTACAATTCGACTTTGCTGCAGCCTGAAATGGAACTGCTGGTTTCGTCTGGCCAGAGGAGAACTGGCCCCCCGACTGAGCCTGGTTTCTCCCAAGGTTTTTTTGTCCATTCTGCCACCGATGGAGTTTTGGTTCCTTGTCGCGGTCACCTCTTGCTTGCTCAGTTTGGGACACTTCATTAACAGCAATATTGTTGACTTGATTGCAAATGATTGCACAGATACTATTTAAACTGAACTAAGCACACATCTGTTTTGTTTAAAGCGCTATACAAATAAAGGTGACTTGACTTAACACATTCACTAGATGCTATAGTAGGGCTGTTACGATATTAGATTTTTCACACCACAGTTATCGTAGGCAAAAAATTCACTGTATCGCAATATCTATAGAAACCTTTGGGTAAAAACTTTATTAGTCAAATTATTTTTTACTTATATATATATATATATATATATATATATATATATATTTTTTTTTTTTTACCCATTCAACAAACATAAAGGGCACATGCATTTTGTCATGGCGCGGTACAGACGGCACCGTGGAAAGAGCAAGAAAAAAACTTTAATAAGAAAGAAACAAAAAAGGCCAACACGGTAAAAAAACAAACCAGAAATGAATCACCGAAATGCAAGAACTAGAGACACGTAATGACTACAAACATTAGCAAATAACATTACAATACTCAGGCAGCCAGAGTGGTGTGTGAGACAAAATTATATACTAGTGAACAAATGGGGAACAGCTGTGTGTAATTGAACAGCTGTGAGTAATTGAACAGGTGTGCAGAGTGAACCAGGTAATGAGTCCGGGAGCAAGGGAGAAACACAGGTGGAGCAACTAGTATGAGGTGACAAAGTGGGCAGGGTCAGAAAAGGACAGGAGAGAGCACATGGTACCAAATAAACACAACACTCACAGAAGACAGTGACAGAAAGACAGAAGACTGTGACCGAACCCCTCCCTTAAGGAGTGGATTCCAGACACTCCAAAATAATAAATCACGGAGGGAGGCGGAACGGAGGTGGATCAGGGGGAGGGATGGAGGGCCTGATAAAATGGTAAAACAGAGAGAAGAGAACCAGGTAGAATGGGGAAACAGAGACAAGATGACCAGGTAAAATGGGGAAACAGAGACAAGAGACACAGACAAGAAACACAGGAGGGAGGTGGACCGGCGGAGGATCAGGGGAAGGGACGGAGGGCCAGGTCCATAGGAGGAAACAGAAAGACACAGACAGCAGAACAACAAAAAATAAACACAAAAACACAAGTCCAAGAAGGACATCACGTGACGGCCACGAGGGCGGAGCAGAAGACCACCATAACCGTGTGGTCGGGACGGACGCCCCCCCAGGGCAGAGCAGAAGACCACCACAACCATGTGGTCAGGGCAGAAGCCCCCCAGGCCGGAGCAGAAGACCACCACAACCGTGTGGTCAGAGCGGAAGCCCCCCAGGGCGGAGCAGAAGACCACCACAACCCTGTGGTCAGAGCGGAAGCCCCCCAGGGTGGAGCAGAAGACCACCACGTCCGTGTGGTCGGGACGGATGCCCCCCAGGGCGGAACAGAGGACCACCACATCCTTGTGGTCGAGGCCAACGGGAGGAAAAGTCTGGTTGGGCAAGTCTGAAAAATAAAACATGAACATGGCCACAACAGGAACAGTCGGGTGCTCAGAGAGTTCGGCTGAGGCATGATGAGTCTCTGGAAGTTCCGCAGAGGCGAGGAGAGACTTGAGTAGTTCCACAGAGAAGTGACGAAACTCTGATAACCTCATGGTGTTTATACTGGATTCCAGAAGATGCTGACTTGACTCTGCTCATGAAGATTATTGGTGACTTGCATTTGTTCATGAAGATCATTGGTGACTTGTATTTGTTCATGAAGATCAGTGGTGACTTTACTCTGTCCTTGAAGCTCACCGGTGGCTTGACTCTGTCCTTGAAGCTCACCGGTGGCTTGACTCTGTCCTTGAAGCTCACCGGTGACTTGACTGTCCTTGAAGCTCACCGGTGACTTGACTTGACTCTGAAAGGTCAACTGTGACTAGCCTTGACTCTGTAAAGTCCATGGTAACTAGCCCTGACTCTGGAAGGTCAACCGTGACTACCCCTGACTCTGGAGGGTCCATGAGCACCTTAATTTGACTCTGGAAGGTCAACAGGAACTAGCCCTGACTCTGGAAGGTCAACAGGAACTACCCCTGACTCTGGAAGGTCGACTGTGACACATTTCCACTTCTTACATTCTTAATCTATGGCACATTTTTTTGAAGGAAGACAAACATTTTAAGTTTCTCTGGTTTCAAACTGGAACGAAACATTGTCAGATTTTTTCCGGAAGAACTGAAAAGTCTTTCTGATGTACCACTGGTGGCGGGAATGCAAAGGATCTTCTGTGCCAGTTTTACCAACCTTGTAAAATCCTCCTCATTGTCCTTCCACCGCTGCGGTGGGTCTTTATCCACAGAAATAGTGGGCAAGGCTGTGTATGCAGAAACATCTTGAAATGCTGTTGAAGATTTGACCATGTCTGCTGTTTTTGTTCTCCTGTTTTTTCATCGTTATCATTTTTAGAATACCAGCCAAGCCTTTTGGGGCCTCAGGGATAGAGACACTGGTCCCCTGATCTTCACATTCTTCTCTAGCAGAAGACTCCTGTGAGACAGTACAAGTGCTACCTACATTTTGAGAAGACTCCTGCATGAGATGCTGCTCTAGATGTCTCTTAATTGAATTTGCCTCATCCATGAAGTTCGACTTGAAGTGGGGGTCAAGTACGCAGGCCATGTTAATCACTGTAGATGAACCAAAGAGAAAATGAATTATTAACAGAGCTCATAAAACACAATCAGTCATGTTGAGTAGTAATGTTATAAGGCTATGAATAAGGTGAGGTTGGAGAAATTTGTGGTACTGGCCTACTAACCATTAGCCATATTGGAATCATCATACCGCTCTTGTAAGTTCTTGCAGATTGCATGTTTCATGCTCTTCACCAGGCTGCTGTCATCATCCTTTTCTGCCAGGATGGAATCAGTCAGATGCTAAAGGACAGGCCTCAGGGATTGTTATACAGGTCTCTGCAGCAAGGGAATCATTAAATATTCTGACTGGCGTAAGCACCGTGTATGTGTCCTCAAGTGTAGAGATGTGTGATCCCCTTAGCACAAGATGTCTGGTATTTCTGTCAGCCATGACAGTTGCTGTCACTGCAGCATGTTGTTCAACAAATCTGCAAACAATATATAAGACGAAGTCAGAAAAATGTTGCAAATCTACACAAAAGGCTTGCTGAGAAGCATAGAGCAGGTGTGTGTGTGTGCTCTTGTTTTTGTAACATATCAGGACACAACTTTGTTTAATGACATGGGTATGACACAGGTATTACAAGGAGAGGGTGACTTATGAGGACATAACCCATGTCCTCCATTTTTCAAAACACCTATAAACCATACAGAATTAGTTTTTTTGAGAAATTAAAAATTTAATTTCCTGTGAAGGTTAGGGTTAGGTGTAGGGTTAGTGTAGGGCCATAAAATATACAGTTTGTACAGTATAAAAACCATTACGCCTATGGGATGTCCCCACTTTTCACAAAAACAAACGTGTGTGTGCGTATGTGTCTAAGAGTGAGAAAAGGCAAGTGAGTTTGTAAAACTAAAGCATTTCTTTAACTGTTGTTTTCATTTACATGTTTGTTTTCATGCACCCTTTAGCCTTTTAAGCATACGAAAACTAATGCTGAGTTGACACTGACAGAAATTAAATTAACTTTTTTTTTTTTTTGCCATTATAGCATTATAAAGTTATGACATTATAACATTATTGCCATGCACAAGATATTCAAACCTACCCAGAAATCATGTCGTACATAGACCCCCATATAGACACAACGTCGTGGATCAGTGTACGTTGAGGAAGATTAAGCTTTGCTTGCTTTTTCGTGAGCTCTCTCCTTCTCTTCGATGAGTGGTTAAATCCTTGTACGACACTCCTGCAAGCCCTCACAGCAGCATCCACTTGTTCAATCTTCAGGGCATTTCCAAGTGCAAGATTTAAATTATGTCCAAGGCAGCTGAGCCAGATCGATGGGAGGAGGGATTTAAATGCAGCCTTCATATTTGTGCCATTGTCAGTAGTGACACACTGTACTGCTGACTGCTGAATTCCCCACGCTTTACTTAGGTTTTCGTATGTCACTTTAATGTTCTCACTGGTGTGATCATCAGGTAAGAATGCAGTCTCTAGACATGCAGCTTTCCTTTCCCATGCTGGTGTGATGAAATGAACAGTTAAGCTCATATAGGGGTGTCCAGTATTACTGGTCCAGAGATAAGTTGTAAATGCAAGGTGTTGGTAATCTCAGCTTTTAATTTTAAGTACATGTTTGGGATTTATTTTTTAGAAAAGTGTTGTCGTCTTGGCATTTTGTATTTTGGAGCAACTGTTTTCATCAATGCATTAAATCTTGGCCTCTCTACTATTCTAAAGGGCATCATGTCCTTTGCTATGAAGTAGGCTAGTGACTCAGTGATGGCTGTGTCCACACATGCACTAGCCATGTCTGCTTTCCTCGTCCTTTCCACAGACTCAGAAAGTGTCAGCTGACCTGAAACTCTGGCTTTCTCTGTCTTTGAAGCACACCTATGATATAACAATAGAGAAAATACTGTCAAGATCAAAAGTATGACAAATAAAATATCAAAACTGATACTTTAACCTGTTAACTCGGCACCACCACAGATGAGGCATCGAGTCCATGGCACTGCACAAATTTAAAAAAATCACCCTTTATTTAAATATGAAAACCCAGAAAACCACTGTTAACAGGTTAATGAAACATCTCCCATTTCATGATTAGTAAAATAATAGCAACTTTACTTTGTAAAACAGCGTAATCCGCAGAATGAAGGAAACGGAGGTGGGTCAAATGGTTGGTGGTGTTGCCTTTGTGTGGAGCCAGTATCCTCCTGTTTTCTCCTCTCAAATGGGTAGTGCCTCTGAGAGGACCCGGTAAGTGTTGGCTTGCTAAAACCACTCCAGAGAGTCCATATTGTAGACCCTGTCGAACTCCATCTCCTCGGCAGCCAGACATGGTGGAGCATGCAGCACCAAAAAAAAGGGGTGCAGGTGGCCAACACAGGGCACTGGAAGGGGCAGCATCCATGGCACTCATGACGTCGAGAGTGACTGACTGAAAGGGAACGTCTTGGTTATGTATGGTAACCCTCGTTCCCTGAAGGAGGGAATGGAGACATCACGTCCCATTGCCATGGCTGCTGTACTACCACTACTGAGCCGTTAAGATTTAGGACTACAGTCTGTGATACTGACACATTTTAGTGTTATTAATTTGTAATTTTATTTTATTGATTATTTTAAATTAAATTCTAATAGAATTCTCCTTAATTTATGTATTTATTGCTGCTATTTTACACATCAGAATTTTTTTATGAATTTTAAAATAATTAACATACTATATTATAATTAATTATCTATTTTGGAACATTAATGTTCAATAAATGCATATTTAAACTACAGTATTAATAATATATGAATTACCAGAAATGATACTTCTATCCTCTTGTCTCCCTCTCTGCCCTAATTCTTTACTGATCACCTGAGGATAAGAGCACAACTGAAGAAAGGAAATGACATGGTCACGTGATTCACTGCTCTTGCCGAAAGTGTGAAGATCAGAACCGACAAGGGACCTTTCAACTGATAAACCATTTCAATAGATTGATTTCACACCGAGCGATGGCCTGCACTCCAGCAATTTCCAAATGCTCTGTTTTTGAAACTAAAAGCATGTTATTTTCTTGGGACTCTCAAAAGAAACATGAAGCATGGCTGCATGCAGAAACTACCCAACTGGCCTTGACTGCACACAAATCTTCTGCAGATCTTTGATTCTAAGAACGTCCTCTAGAATTATTATGCTTTTATGGTGCGGTTTAGATTACAGCTGTAAAACTCAATAAAGTACTTAGAAATTGTTCCCTAGAGGAAAAGGCAGAAAGTCAGAAAAGCTGTGGAAACAGCTTTAGTGCGGTGGGTGCCTACATTCACCCTGAGAGAGAATATATCTCACACGTCGGTGTGCTATTTGAAAATTAATGTAGATAAACACTATCACACTCAGGATGAGAAACACATAATACATTTTTAAGTGTTCTTATGACATATTTAAGTGGCCTGTATCACAATAACTTTAACATGCTGAGTCTCTTGCGCTATTATGACCAACATATTTACTGCAGACCGCATTACTCAAATTAAGAGTCACACATGCTTATGTGTGAAAATATACATGCACTGAATAGTCTATTAGCCAGCTGACTAGATAATCATCCCATTAGAAAGATGGAGCCTTCATAACAGCTTAAAAGAAATCGCAGAGTGTCAGGCATCCATAGTCAACAGGAAGCAGACGTGACAAATGCTTGTCATAGCCGCTGCGGTCAGTGAGAAGCTCAACTGCCAATTTCTGGTCGGATCAGCAGCATCCGAGATCATTTCATCTACTACCTGTCAGTCTAAAAGTAATTTAGCACGTGGTAAGAAAGGGAAAGGGGAGAGAAAAGGAAAGTAGAAGATAAAAACGGAGGGAATTTGTTTGTATATGGTGATTTTGGCATTTTAACTGCAGTAATCTTTTTCCCCTTTTGTTCCTTGACTAAGTGCTGCACTCTTTTAATGAGCTTCCCATGAATCACAGAGATTATTCATTAATTAGGATTACAGGCATGATGTGACATATGTGAATAATTTAGCATCAGCTCAGAAGAGGGTTTAGGAGAACCCCAGAAAGATACATGAAAGGAGTGTCAAACAGGGTTCATTCTTTACTCGTGCCTCTTACACAAGCTTTCTCTCTCTATTTCTCCCTCGCTCTCTTTTTCACACGCTCTCATTTTTGAGCAGCTGTGACAGTTGGCATTTCATACTTAAAGTTCAAAGAACTTTGCATTGAGCCTGGCTTTCCCATCTCTCTCTCACATACATATAACTCCACCCTTGGAGGACTGATACTAATCTAGATGGGCGTACTAGTTAGTTCTGGGTGAGATGAAACACTCCAGCACAAAGACTGAACTGTTTACAAAGCACTCTTTAATTGATTTCAATAACTGTATGTGTGTGTGTGTGTGAAAGAGAGAGAGAGAGAGAGAATGTTTCCATGTGTAGGTGTGTTTTTTAGTTCAGCAAATGAAATGAAAAAAGAAAAATCACCTTAAGGTTATTACATTTTGAAGAAAATGCCACCCACATGTCTTCTGATTCCCAGCAGCCACGGCTGCACCTTGCTGATTGGGAATCATGCAGGTGCCAGTCATATCATAAATGCCTTCTTGATACAACCCACACACAGATTAAGACACACTTCAGACGCACACAAACACTTAACCTGACATTAAATTTTTATATATAGACCTATATGTCAGTGTTAGACATAAATTTACATATTAATATACAACCATGGAACCTCAGCAAATTTCCATTCATTAATTGCTTCAATAATAAAGAATTGCATTTATAAAAGCCTTAAATGTATGATAGAGCCTACTAGCTGAGACTCTTTTTTAATGTTTATGGACGTGATGTAATAATACTCAAGCATTATTAAATTCATATTTCTGTATTGCAGGAAGCTAGGACAAATCAGTATTGTAGACATTTAAATTCAGAATATGTTTTCTATGTATTTGTTTATGTACCATTTTTCCTCACACAGTTTCTCACGCAACTGCAAACATATTGTAGTGATTCAGGCAGCTGGCCTGAGCCTGCGGGTAATTGGCAAATCACCCTGCGGCTGATGGAACATGACTATTTCTCACAACTGGTTGTTTTACAGTGTACAAATATTCATCCTTATTCATGACTTCTTCTAGTGACTCAGGGGAGTCTAGTAAAGTAGGAATCTAGTGTACAATAGCGGCAATTGAGTCTGTGCTCTTGTGACGTTTAATGGAATCTCTGGCACATATTCAGCTCTTACTCTTTTGTTTTTGCTGTCAGAAGTACAAGATAGTTACGTTGCAAGGACAGTTCACTATAGACAGCTGTTTCACTTGGTCTATAGTCTAACCGGAAGGCTAATTCACAACATGTTCTTTCAGGATTTTTCTATGGGTTGTAGAATAACATTTTTAAGTCATGATTATCTACCATGGTTTTATGGACTAAGTACTGAACAGCTCCCATTTTCTCCCAATTTATTTTTGCCACATTCATTTAAAATGAGCAACATTATTTTATTGAATTATTCATGTGCAGTGTGGCTTAATGTAACTTCATGCTGTTACTGTCATGGCCAGCCATAACAGAGCCAAATTATGATCAGTCAGGTCAAGCGGTGGACTTGTTAAATATAGAGGCTGGCAGAAAACCCTAGAAAAACCGTGTTCTCTGAAACACTGAGTTGCAAATGTTTATCTACAGCTATGGCTGTCAGGCTGCTTAATATGTCTTTGATATACTGGAATGAGGGCAGCTAAATATTGCACCTAAACACATATATACCTGGCATAATTATCCTGGCAAGATGAAACAGAGATGAGTCATTCAATGTCTGCAAACAAGTTTATGACCATCACCATAACAACAACAACACTGCTGTCAATTCAGACACTGGAAATAGAATCAGAAAACAGAACAGAGGATTTCACAAGGTGCTGAGATCTGCACCCGTCGTGTTGCCATAGAACCCTGAATCCAGAGGTCCATTTTCAAAACCAAAAGCACCGGTGTTCTTAAAACCATGTTTTCAAAGAACTTCAAAAGTGACAAATGTAAGTGTTGGGTTTGAATACTACCACTATCTGAACAATATGTGCAGCTCCAAAAGGTTTCATAAGTAGTTTTTGACAGGTTCAAATGACAAGGTGAAAAGCGGACCCTTAGTTCCGTTTTAAATTGAAAAGCTTAAGACTTTTCGTGCTGCGCCAGGCTGGTTTATGCTGCTTTCCTCTAGTTTGGGTTTGGTCCTGCTGGTAGACCAAAATAGATGATATTTACCACCATAAAAATACTGGTCCAACAGCATCCTTTCTAATCTGGATTGTAGTGTTTTCAAAAGATTTATTTGAGAAGGTTTCTATGGAAGCTCATTTCCACCTCAGAGTAAAAATAAGTAATTGTGACTTTATTTCTTACAATGTAATTGTGTAACAACTGTGGATTTATACACTACAATACATGATGGAATTTATGAATACAGCATATTAGATCAGTTTCTAAAGGATCGTGTGACACTGAAGTCTACAGTAACGGATACTGATAGTTGAGCTCTCTCACAGGAATAAATAACATTTTAAAATACATTACAATAAAAAACAGTTATTTTAAACTATAACGATATTTCACTATATTACTATTTTTACTATATATTAAAAAACAATCCAAAACAAAGTCACCCAACGGTAGTGCATCTCATTTTATAGCTTTATATTTTACAATATGACTCTATTTCTTATGTTTACTCTGAAGTGGAAACTAATATATATATATATATATATATTAGTTTGTATCCTATAATAGGAATAATTTAAAAAAGCCACTTCTAATAATTAAATAAAAGTGGTCTTTATTTGTTGACCGCAGACACCGTTTGTTTCATAAGGTTAGGTAATGTCCAAAAACCAGTATCTTGTCCTGTGTCTGGATTCAGTGTATACGTATGCTAAAATGATAAACCAGCAGCACAAAAGTCAGCTTATACGAATGAGGCTACAGCATATCAATCATTTGACACAGTACAAAAACTCTAGTCACATTACAACTTTTATCCACAGTTGTTTTCCAAAACCAGACGCTGTAAACAAAACACTGCTGATCACCCATGAATTTAGACTTCACCCTCTGCCATATAAAGTGCTACATAAAAAACCTACAAGTCTTGACATCAAACCGAAATTTTGACTTAACACTTATATACAGTTTTTATAACCCTAGAAGGTTTATATCATTGATTCAACTGACATCAATGGTTCAGGACAGATCCCGATCAGACAAAGGTCTTTTGATGTATCAGTACCCTGTGATAAAGTCATGGACCATGAAGCTGCTCGTTCATAGATGCATTTGGGCTTTGAATACTAATACTTTAGACCAGTCAGAGCTTATTTCTGTAGAGGTAAAATGGGGAGAATGTCAAAGATGAAATCCAGAAGAAAATCCATGGTTACTGCTGGCATTTTGTGAGTTCACAGAGAGAATTCACAAGCAGCTGACACTCTCATTTTTGCTGCTTTTGGACAGATGGTGTTTTTTATTGGGAAGGGGCAGAGAGAAATCCCCATTGCCTATTGATCCAGTGAGCGGCAGGTGTGTGGACTGATAGGCCAGCGGTGGAATGGTGTTGACCAGAATTAGTTGTAGCGGTTTCTTCTCCTCATGAAACTGGCATCGGATGTATCTGGCGAAGGCTGAGCGGTAAGTCTTGTTGAAGAGTGTGTAAACCAACGGGTTAACGGCGGAGGACAGGTAACCAACCCACACAAACACATTCAACAGACTGTTCATTACGTCGGCATCACACGTCGCTGGCTCGCAAACCACCGCTAAAACATTAGTGATGAAAAATGGACACCACATGACTACGAACAGGAAGAAAACCACGCCCAGAACTTTGGAGGCTTTTTGCTCGTTGCTGATGGACTGCACCGTATTCCGTCCGAAAGGTGGCATCACAACCCCTGACTCTGCCCCCACCTCACGGCTCAACGAGCGCCGCAAGAACAGTTTTTTCTCAGAGGGCGAGAATGAGGGTCCTGGGAGGAAGTTGAGAGTGAACCCTGTGCTCCATTTGGGCCTGGGCACCAGTTGGTCGAGACAGAGAGTGGCCTCACTCTGCAGAGCGCTGATAGTCAGGAAATAGGTCACCACCATAATGGTCAATGGCACAAAGAAGGCCACAAAGGACCCAATCAATACGAAAGAGTTGTCCGTCAATAGGCAGCTGCCATCCTTGAAAACTTTGGTGTGATCACGCAGACCCAGGACTGGGATTGGCATGGAGATGCCTGCAGAAAGATGTGGGGAAAAAAAGTGCATTTGTTGTTTAGGTAAGTCGGCAGAAATTGTGACAGACCAAAAACAAGGTGCCAAAGAAACCCAACAACAGAGGAGAAATGATGACAGTTGCTTATTTCACACAAAACACAAAATCAGCAAAGTTGTGTGACCTGCAGTTTGCCTGTGACACATGCAGCTGTTCTGTTTGTGTCCTTTTCAAATTCAGTCCATTGGCACAAGCAGACACAAATGAACAATAGTTTATTTAGTGCTAAAAAAAAAAAAAATATCTGACATAATTCTTTTATTCTATTCTGTGATTTTTTTCATCACTAAAGGAGGTAATGGGATACCCTTTTAATTGAGAATTTATGTTCACAATCAAAATAAGGTTCAGAGTGATTAATTATAATAATAATAATAAACTAATATTACAATTTATTTACAACCCTAATAAATAATAAAGTTGTTTTAACAACATGGTAATAAAGAGTATGGGTTTAAAATGTTGTTTTATATAACATTTCTTTCATAGATAATGTTAGCATGCAATTCATCCACTTTTTATTTGTAATGGCAGCATAATATTTAGAAAATCTAACATTACAGTTCTTTTATTTTGTTGTGTGAAATTTTTATCAGTAAATGATGAAAAAAATCCTCTTAATTGATCTTTTTTTGGTATACAAAACTATAAAAAAGTGATTCACTGTATTTATAATAAAAATCATCATAATCAACCTCACCAATATTGTTATTTAGCAGCCGAATAAATAGTAGAATTGAAAAATTACTTTGAAAAATTTACATATAATTGACGGATCTCTTGTTCAAGGACAGGCTTGTATTATTCGACTTACTCGGACACATTGCTTATGCTTAGGCAGCAAAAATGTCCGTCTTTGTCACATGCCTTTGGGTAACTTCACAGTAAGTGATGGGACTTTGTTTCTCTCGTTGCCTGTAACAGTTTAGAGGCGTAACCTCAATAACACAACTATTTATGACCATTAGCGTTCAGCTTAGCCTGTATAATATGATATACTTCATATTTGCGCTAGCATCTTGCAAATGGAAACCTTTTATCGCTCAAGGACAAACGTTCAGTGAAACTGCCATGGTGATAAGACATCTCCATGGCAACAGTAAATCTCTGCAAATCGTGTCTGATCTCTGGGGTCTGTTGGGGGAAACCGAGCTGGGAAGGACGGGGTGGGGGGGTTTCATGATGGACCCCGTGCCTCTGGATGATGTGTTGGGCATTAGCTGTGCATCTGTGGATAACTGCAGGTTTTGGATGACAATGATAAGAACTGTAGAGTGTAAAAAAATGGTTGCCACTGTGTGTCGAAATCTGAGAGGAAGATGAGGAGATTAAAAGTATATATTGGTAAGGTTTCTCCTTCAAAACTGAGTTTAAAGTGGGGTTACTTTATCTTAGTCACTATCAGCCTCCTCTGACATCACATTTCTTATCCTGGAGATGAGAGTAAACAGTTGAAAGTTAGAAAAGCAGCATTATAATGTAAGTTGTGATGGTGCTTTGCTCAAATCCACTGACAGCTCTCAGGCTTCAAGGGTTGCATCTTCACTGTGGATTTATTCACAATCATCTCAGTTATAGATGTTATGTGCTGACTGACTTACGGCATGACACCAGAGGTAAACTGGGTACAAATTTTGACTTACAGATGTCACCTAATTCTCAGTCGATTAATCAAAATTGTTTTGCATTACAAAGTCTGAAATGTCATTTTTAAGATGTAGATAAGAAATAATCATATTAAATGTGCACTAATTGGTTCAGAATACTTGTTTCATTTAGTTGACATATTAAAGTATGATTTTCCTTGTTGAAAAATAAACAAATAAATAAAGCAGCATAGCATGCTGGCTAGACATGTTTTGAATCATGGCTGCTTGTCATGGGCTGGTTCTGAGCAACTAGCTTCTGCTCAAGACAAGCTTAGGACCAGCAAATGACCTACTTAAACCAGCTCATGACCAGCAGCCATGCTTCAAAACATACCTAATCAGCATATGCTGGATTTTTCAACAGGGTTTTCAGAAGCAATCCTTTTAAATCAAGAAACACTGTCAACAGACAGAAGAAAAAACTTGTTTTAAGAATAAAACGTTATATAAATCAGGTGAATTATATATGAACAAACTCCTCTGGAAAAACCTTCAGAATATAGATAGAACTGCAAAGTTTTCTAAGTGCCTCTGAAGTTGAGATTTCTGGCTCAGTTCATGTGAAAAAACTTGTTTTGAGGAAATGTAACTATATATATATATATATATATATAAGGAAAATCCCAAATTCAGTATCTCAGAAAATTAGAATATTGTGAAAAGGTTCAATATTGAAGACACCTGGTGCCACACTCTAATCAGCTAATTAACTCAAAACACCTGCAAAGCCTTTAAATGGTCTCTCAGTCTAGTTCTGTAGGCTACATAATCATGGACGACCACTGACACTTTGCACAAGGAGGGCAAGACACAAACCTGGCTTACACAAACTTGGCTTACACATAACATACTAATATGCTTTTAATATCCAAATCCGTTAAAGGATTTTTAGGCTACATTAATTAGGTAAACCGGAACCGGAAACACTTCACATAACGCCCTATGTACTTGCTACATCATTAGAAGAATGACATCTACGCTAATAGTTGTCCGTTTCTCTCTTATTCCGAGGTCGCCGTAGCCACCAGATCCAGTCTGTATCCAGATCAGAGGGTCACTGCAGTCACCCGGATCCAGTACGTATCCAGACCAGATGGAGATCATCATCTAGAAAGGACCTCTACTGCCCTGAAAGACAGCGGAGACCAGGACAACTAGAGCCCCAGATACAGATCCCCTGTAAAGACCTTGTCTCAGAGGACCACCAGGACAAGACCACAGGAAACAGATGATTCTTCTGCACAATCTGACTTTGCTGCAGCCTGGAATTGAACTACTGGTTTCGTCTGGTCAGAGGAGAACTGGCCCCCAACTGAGCCTGGTTTCTCCCAAGGTTTTTTTCTCCATTCTGTCACCGATGGAGTTTTGGTTCCTTGCCGCTGTCGCCTCTGGCTTGCTTAGTTGGGGTCACTTCATCTACAGTGATATCGTTGACTTGATTGCAAATAAATGCACAGACACTATTTAACTGAACAGAGATGACATCACTGAATTCAATGATGAACTGCCTTTAACTATCATTTTGCATTATTGACACACTGTTTTCCTAATTAATGTTGTTCAGTTGCTTTGACGCAATGTATTTTGTTTAAAGTGCTATATAAATAAAGGTTACTTGACTTGACTTGACTTGACAAAAGGTCTTTGCAAAAGAGTCTGGCTGTTCACAGAGCTCTGTGTCCAAGCACATTAATAGAGAGGCGAAGGGAAAGGAAAAGATGTGGTTTGAAAAAGTGTACAAGCAATAGGGATAACCGCACCCAGGAGAGGATTGTGAAACAAAACCCATTCAAAAATGTGGGGTAGATCCACAAAGAATGGACTGCAGCTGGAGTCAGTGCTTCAAGAACCACTACGCACAGACGTATGCAAGACATGGGTTTTAGCTGTCACATTCCTTGTGTCAAGCCACTCTTGAACAACAGACAGTGTCAGAAGCGTCTCGCTTCAAAAAGGACTGGACTGCTGCTGAGTGATCCAAAGTTATGTTCTCTGATGAAAGTAAATTTTTTGATGAAATAAAAATTCTTTCTTTGTACTGGTCTTAAAGGGGGGGGTGAAATGCTATTTCATGCATACTGAGTTTTTTACACTGTTAAAGAGTTGGATTCCCATGCTAAACATGGACAAAGTTTCAAAAATTAAGTTGTACGTTTGAAGGAGTATTTTTGTTCCAAAAAAACCTCTTCCGGTTTGTCACAAGTTTCGGAAAGTTTTTTTCGAGTATGGCTCTGTGTGACGTTAGATGGAGCGGAATTTCCTTATATGGGTCCTAAGTGCGCGCTCTTCTGCCGGAAGAGCGCGCGCTCCAGTATAGCAGAGCACTGAGAGGCTGAGCACAGCCTGATCAGAGCGAGAGCGTCGCGAAAAGTCACAAAAGAAGTGTGTTTTGGTTGCCAGGACAAGACAACCCTGCACAGATTACCAAAAGAGAAACAGCATTAAGGGACCAGTGGATGGAGTTTATTTTTACAGAGCATCAACGGAGTTGTGCAAGTGTTTTTGTTTGTTCCCTGCATTTCGGATTGGACATCGTTTATTTCTGAAGGATAATGCAGTCCCAACGGAAAAGGGTCACGATTGTGTGTTGGAACCACATGCGGTGAGTAAAACTGTTTCAAATATCTCGGGTGTTGTTAACTTAGCTATCAGCCCGTAAGCACATCAAGTAAACAACATGCGATGTTGTCATCAAACTGCACTTTCCACATGTACAGCTTAAAAAAAAAAGACGACATAAAGTGGAACTTAGTCATTTTCCAAAACCGCTAAGCAAATATATACAGTTTCAGTACATACCACATAGAGACGCCTTTGCTGATGCTGCTCTTGTTAAATTTCAGCCTCTGGATCTGTGTCACAGCTTCCAAACGCTCTCAACTCAAAAGCCTACTGGCGCTCGTGATTCTTTAGCTCCGCCCACACGTCACGCCTCTAGGCGCTCGTGTTTTTCCGGGAAAAATCGGTACAGAATATCTTTCTCTTATGAATATAATAAAACTAAAGACTTTTTGGAGTTATGAAGGATGCAGTACTACTCTTTAGGTACTCAAGATTAAAAGGATATTGAGTGAAAACGAGCATTTCACCCCCCCTTTAAGTAATATTAAAATTTTCTGAGATACTGAATTTGAGATTTTCCTCAGTTGTCAGTTGTAATCATCAAAATGATAAGAAATAAACATTTGAAATATATCAGTCTGTGTGTAATGAATGAATATGATATTTTACGTTTAACTTTTTGAATGGAATTAGTGAAATAAATCAAATTTCTGATGATGTTCCACTACAAAAACTAGCTAATTCTGCATGTTTATGCTGTCTCAGTTCTAAGCGGCTTCTCAACTGATAATTAGAAAACCACTTTTAAATCTTAACAACCAGACTTGCAGTGTTTTGAAAGGCATCTGACTCATGCTCAAAGAGCCCCAATCTCCAAAATGTTAGTAAATCTACTTTGATCCCTGAATGACACATAATTACCATCTGGAAGTCGTCTTCACTTTAAAGCAGCACTAGCTCTCAACTCTTTAACCCCCCCGAAGCTCACAAAAGCTCTGTTGACTTTAGTTATACAGTATAGGCTTTGTATCATAAATATGTTTTATTAGACTGTTTCATTTTTCTTTTTGCACTACTGTAATGTAAATGGCATTGTGGCATTTACTTTATTGAATTTTCTGCTCATAATATCGTTTTCTGCCTTCCCTGCATGCAGCTCAAACTACTGGGCTGGTCTGAGGTCATTTTGATGCAGTGCGTGAGCATTTATTCAACTTCGGGCACAGCAAAGGTTGTTTTTTAAAAAAAAAAATAATATATATTTTTTCTTAGTTTATATGAAGGTCATACTAATATTTTTTTTTCACGTTTTCATTATTTTTTTCTACTTTTTATTACTCTATACTTTTTTCAATAGTAAAGTTTCTTAATAAATAAACTATATATATATATATATATATATATATATATATATATATATATATATATATATATATATATATATATATATATACACACACAAATTATTCTATTAGTTTTGTAAACATTTTCCATACTTGTTTACCAAGGCAATATTAAATGTGACATGATATGAATAAAACAAGAAAAATAAAGGTCAATATAATTTTTGAACAAGTTTTTTTATTGAGAGCAAGCTTGAAAAGTGTAAAAAAATATATATTTATTTGTGTGTATTTTATTATCCATGAAATGAAATAAGTATTAGCAAAGATGGAGCCATTTTAAAATGTAATTTCCACCAAAGTATGCTATTAAGCACAACACATGATTTGAGATGTGGTGGAAATAACACTGTGCATGCTGGAAATATTCATGACTTCAGCATTCAATGACCCAGACCTGTAAAATTCATTAATTTTTAGCTTTCCATTATGCAATTTCTTTTTCTCCCTCTTCTCAATTATTTCTCCCTTGTGGTGCTCCATTGACATAATCAGCAGGATACTGATGAAGCTGCACTCACTACTGCAAGTTTCATTGTTGCCTCTCAGCTGCAATCTATAATATAACTGAATATTGCTGCAATTTTACTTCTCATTTACAGATACCCAAATCTCTCCCCCCACTCATGTATTCAATCGCCAAAGTCATGGAGGTTTATTAGCCACTGATTTCTCTAGTCCCAAAAGTAATTCAGATTCAAGTACACATAAACGCTTAAAGACCCTCTTTGGAACGCTCTTCGTTTCAGCGGCGGCTCTAAACAGCCATGGTCATCTCAAGCCAATAAGGAACATTTTCCAGTATTTTCTAAAAGCAGACTCAGTGGTTGATACTGTCTAATTAGATCAGAGTCATGACATTTTGTTTACAACAGTCTAATGATAATGGCTTCATGTCACACTACAGCACGGTGTCGTAAGTGCCAAGTTGATGGAATCAGGTGTACCTGCTGAGATGGTCCAGTCTGCCGTGATCTTGGCCCGGGCACGGGAGCGTGAGTTTGACCGATTGTGTCGGATGGGGTTACGGATGGCCACATAACGGTCCAGCGAGATAGCACACAGGTGCATGATGGAGGCAGTGGAAAAGAGAACATCCAAGTAGATCCACATGGGACACAGTGATGCAGGGAGTGGCCAGGAGTAACCTGAAGAAGAGACAGACATTTAGAGGATGGGGCCCAAGGAATTAAACTGATAGCAAAAGCCTTAAAGGTACTGACTTTCCTCCGTTCCATGCTAATGGCCCCTGTGAGATCACTGAATTGGCTTATCCCACTAAGTGTTTTCACTGGAAGGCATGAGTGTGATGAGCTCTTGAGAGCAGCACAAGAGCTTAATGGTCACTGACAGTGTTTTCAGTTCATACGCTGATGAAATACAGTTTATTTTCTAGAACACTACGTCCATCCAGTGAGTACAAAATGGTTCTTGTATGGCATTGTTGTGAAAACCCCTTTTACTTTAAGAGTGTAGTGCTCCATCCATCCATTAGGCCTTGGCGATAAACAATATCATATCGCGATTGCAAACAAATTTATGTTGATAACGATGATAATTTCTGGACATTTTTCCTCAAAATGGATTAATCTGACAGGTTTTCACACACCAGATGCACTGACTGGTGAAAGAAGCCAGTCAATGCATGTTGCTAATAAGTCTGTTTGTTACGCATGTCTCTGTGTGAATGAATGGTGCAGTTTCATCTGATACCCACTGTTTTCAATGTCTTTGTCTCAGTATATGAGGATATGAACACATGAACTTCATCTCCAGAACTGCTCTGAGAGTCACCTCACCAGCTTTAAACTGTTTCATTGGAGAAAAATAAAATAAAACTACCATCAAATACACACTGGGCATTATTTATTAACATAGAAATGAATGCAGATATGTGCGTACAAATAAACTTACAACAGGGTTCATGTGTGAATCATGAAACATTCATATGCCGTCAATCTCATCGTACAAATTGTCATATGGTGATAAATGTGGCGGTTGAAAACAATTGTCATTTGAATGTCATACCCCTAAAAACACCCTGGTTTAGAAGCCTTGCCCCTAGATTTTACAACACAGGGAAACAAATCGCAGTCAAACACAGGATGCAATCTCATGAAAGAGAAATTAATCTTACTCCAAAAACACCCGTTAACCTGGGAACTGTAAACAGTTACATTAATTTATATGTACAATATATTAAAACTTAAGCAAAGTAAAACTGAAAAATCTTCACAACAACCCATCAAAATAAATGTCTGGTTAAAAAAAAATTATGACAGAAACATACTACTTTTTATATTAAAATATAATTCTCGAATAATAATATTATTATTTTTATGGAATACTATATAACCAAGATATTTTTCAATAATTCATACATTTCTGATGTGCAGCATCTTGCTTGACAATAAAAATGCTAAGGTTTGTTGAAAATTAATTTCAATTGATTACATTTTAAAAGTGATCGAACTGACAAGGTTTTATTAATTACATTTAATTGGAAAGATAAATAAATTTGTATTGAATCATAAAACTCAGAATTCAGAAATGGAGAAAAATAAAAAAGAATTCAAGATTTTATGGGGCCCTAAATTAATAGATATTTCACTGTGTGGAATTTAATTGTAAACAAATAAAGTTATGTTTATATTTATTCTCAAGGTCTATTAAACATGTCGCCCCCTTGGAATTATAAAGTTCTATCTGCGTTCTGAGTAGTTTAGAGATATTGAGTTTTAAAATTTTTGTGTTCCATAGACTTCTGTAGATATAACCTTTTTGTTTTTTCAAAAAAAAATCCCAAAATGTACACAACTTAAAATAAAACATCACATAATGTAAATAAATTGTCACAGAATAAGAATATGTGAATAACTCAATTTTGACAAAAATGTCAGATAGAACCTTATAATTCCAAGGGGACGATGTGGAAAGTATTTCCTTCCCCAATAACAGTAAATCAATATTGTGGTGAATATCGCTAATGTATTATATGGAAAAAAATATATTATGATAATATTTTTGGCCATAACACCCATCTATCCATCTATCTGTATACCTACTGTGTCATCCTGTCCTTCTTTCTATCTATCCAACAATCCATCTCTCTAAGCACACTGAAGCCACTGGTGAGGAGTTAGTTCAGTTTTGTGAGTGCAATAGAGTTAGCTCACTCTGCTCTGTGCAGTCAGGCAGAAAATGACCATCCACCAAAGACTCATCACTGAAACTGTAAATTTCAGTCTTAATACTTCCTGGCACTTTGTACAGAACACACACAGGCACAAACTGTGAAGGGAGGAAATACTGAATTAATAATACATGTACAGCAATTTGAAGTTACTGTCAGGTACTTTCTTAAAAAATTAGCCCTTTCACTAGATTTTTTTATTTATTTATTTTGTCACTGACAAAAGATTGAAATGAAGCACAAAGGCTAAGCCAAAAGAGCCAACACAAATTAAGTGCCACAAAGAGGAAATGAGGTAGAAAAATAAAGAGAACTAAATGAGTGAGAGAATAACAGGAGGCGGAGCTGTAGGAAATGTGATGCATGCAGAGAAAGGAAGTGAAAGGAAGAATGTGGATGAATTAATGTACAGAGCTTGTGTGCAGAAATATGATAAAGACCATCAATCACCAAAACAAAGATCACACACCTGAGTTTTAGAAACATCCCTCTGTGATATTGGATTGTACCTCAGCAGAGCTGTATTACTTTAGTTTCCCTGTGTGTGTTGTGTTTACTGTGTTTTTTTCAAAGTGACAGAAAAATTTGTGGTTTCCCTGCCGTTCCATTCAACACTCAAAACAGATTCTGTGAATTTCTCTGCAGAAGAAAATGTCAGTTTGGGCTTCAGCTAAAATTTGGTCTGTGGTTCTAAACTCCATTATCTTAGCTTTGAAATGCTCCCACACTCTCCAGCCTTCACTATCAACTGAGGTATGAAAAGATGTCTGGGTGACACACTAGCTAAAGATAGATGTGTTTTACTATGAACATGAAATGCAGGCTGCCATCATCACGGCTCAAACATAAACATTTTTGGTAGTAGACGTATGACAGTCCACAGACTTAAACTATACAAGTAGACTTACTTTCTGTGAATATGGTTTGCTTTTTTAAAGTAAAGTTTGGATAAGGCTGAGACACACATCGGGCCATCGGCAAACATCTGTTGGGCTAGTTTGTTTGGTGTGTTCCACGTCTGCTCTGCTTGGGCTCATGTCAGAGGCAGTTTGCCCGATTTAACATGTTGAATCAGCATTAGGGATTGTGGGTGCAAGTGAGAACTCTGATTGGATGTTCAGTTCATGCTGGCCACACACTAGATGATTTTAAGGGTGATTTTTAGCCCGATTAGCTCCCCTGAATGATTGGGAGGTGTGGCGCGATTATTTTTTGTCCAAAACATCCTCTATTGTGTGGTGTTATGACAATTATTGTCCCAAATTGAGATTAAGCACCTGAAGCTGTCTCCATGTCTGTGGTCTCCCATGGTTTTAAAGGGGTCATATGATGCGATTTCAAGTTTTCCTTGTGCATAAAGAAAATCTGTAAAGTTGCAAAGACTAAAGTCTCAAATCCAAAGAGATATTCTTTATAAAATTTAAGTCAACCACACCCTCCTAAAACAGCTCGTTCTAACACGCCCCCAGATCTCTACGTCACTATATGGGAAAATTTGAATAACACCGGCCAAATGTTTACGCAAAGGAAGAAGGTGTAACTTTTATTCTCTCTGTTGCCACCGCTGCCATGTCGTGGAGTAACCATGTGTTTCATTGTGAGAGCAAAACTACTTGTTTGGCCTTCCAAAAGAGGACGCGACTAGAAATCAGTGGTTAAGTTGTATTTTCAACACTGTTCCTGAACAGTCCAACCCAAATACGCAATGCAACGCGTGAAAAGACAGTATAAGTCATCATAATCAGCAATGATGTCCCCACTGGATGCAACAAATGCCTTGTTTGTAATGGGTTTTATTGGTTTTGTCTCGTCTGGTGATGAATCTAGTGAGTGATCGCGAATTAATCTTCCTATTTAACCAGATCTTTTTAAAGAACCGGTCAAAGCAGTTCACCAAATCAAACAGAATCGTTTGAAACAGTTCGTGTCTCCAATATGCAGTAACACTCCCTATCACAGGGGAAGTCGTGGCCTAGTGGTTAGAGAGTTTGACTCCTAACCCTAGGGTTGTGGGTTCGAATCTTGGGCCAGCAATACCATGACTTAGGTGCCCTTGAGCAAGGCACCGAACCCCCAGGCACCACCCACTGCTCCGGGTGTGTGTTCACTGCTGTGTGTGTGCACTATGGATGGCTTAAACCTGCTGGCCTGAGAGATGTCATATGTTAAGGGAAGTAACATTTCCGTCACACGCTTGAGGCATTTGGCCAGTCACAACACACTGGATAACTTAACAATAAAATAGCTTTTTCAGAACAATGAGCCTTGTAAAAATGGGTTTGTTTCAGAAGGCAGGGCATAGAGGAGAAACAATAATGTGCATTATATGGAAAATAATGTGTTTTTTAACCTTAACCCCTTAACTGTCATTCACATTTTTGAACATTGACTTTGTAGTACACGATCCAAACTAAAAATTTTATAATTCATGAATGAAAATATTTTGTAACATGATATTGATGTACCATTTACGTGGTAACGCAATGTCTGATTTTAAAATGGGTTTTAAAGGATGAATTTTGAGATTTTAAGTTTTCAGTCGATATATAATTTCTGATGATTTTTAAAATGTGATAAAGAAAAAGGCAACAAAGAAGTCTTTTTTTTTTAAACAAAGGTCAAAAAAAATTATAAAAAGTTATAATTTAGATTTTTGAGGGTGCACTCTTGTCATAAATTAATCGATTACTTTTCCTACATAATTAAAAATATATATATATTGGTAAAATATATATTTGGGAGTCTTACACCTTTCCATCGATATAAAGTTTGTCAGGATTAGAATAGATTTAATTGTAATATAGTGAAGTAAATGTAGGTGTCCCACAGAGGGGATGGGTGACGGTTAATTAAACTGCATAAACACATTACATTACACCAAATACACCAAATAATGTTCTTTTTAGCACCATCATATGACCCCTTTAAAATCAGTTAAGATTTGAAAATCATCTGTGTGGCCAGCCTTGGCAATTGAGTCAGTGCTCGAGAATTAAAGTGAAAGTGATGAAAATGAGTAAGTAAATGAAGGTGGCACCAACAGAAGGCTGTTCTAATGTGATCTTTCCCAAGCATTCCAATATGCACATTTTCAACATGAGCCGCTTAAAATGCTGCTTTGTTTACATTATCTGCATTTATCTCGTATATCTTTGTTTCAGTTTGTCCTCTTAAATGATGAATATATACTATTAATTGCCGCTTATATAGACCGTTCATTCCTCTCACGCAGGCGCAGAACGCACATGTTTATTTTGAGGTCAGCTGTAGTCTGAGCTGTGTGTTCAAGCACAGTTTTTGGTCCAGACACCACTGATGCAAGGCGACAACACCGTCATTTTTTGTTGCCACTAGTTCTTTGAAGTCAGTTTGGTGTGTCCCAGTCTACAGTACATCTCAATTCCTGCATCTCTTCCTCATGTCATCCTCTCACCCACATTCTTTATTTATTCATTCATTCATTATTTATTTTTCTCAAAATCATAATTTGAACTGATATTAAACAGTAAAAAGTGTAAAAGTATTTTAGTTCATATTTAATTATTTTACATTTAAATGAAAGGTAACCAAAAAATTTAATTTGATGTTTATCTGCTTAAAGCCAGGGCATCCAAGATGTAGCTGACTTTGTTTACAAACCAAGATTTTTAGCTCAAACCATTGCAGACCTCTGTGTTCTACTGAAAAAAAAAAAACTAAGTCACCTACATCTTGGATGTCCCGGGGTTAAGCAGATAAACATCAAATATTCATTTTTTGGGTGAACTATTCCTTTAATTAAAAATGTTATTAAAGGCACAGTATATAATTTTTCATCACTAGAGTATTATATAAATAAAAGTATATAAAGTATATAAAAGTGTATTATATATAGTATTCAAAATAAACAAAGACAGGGTAGCGTAGCTTGATGCAGTGAGTGTGGAATCATGGGAGTTGTCGTCTTTGTATGAAATCTGACTGGAATCTGGCAGAAATTATGTTCATGGATGAGCTAATGATTTATTAATGTAGTAGAACTGAACAGGCGTAAGGCTGAAATCCATCGATGCCAAATGAGGCCACTGAACGAGCGTGAGACATGGCTCGAAAGCAGCTCAGCTGTTATTATGCCACAGTCAACAGCTTACGCTCCTTCCAGTCGTGCGTATGTAGGGGGAAAAGCAGCGCTGTTTTATTCTTTTGAAAGTTCTGTTATAATGCTACTGTGTGGTTGTGACCGCTCTATTAAAATGCACAACATATTAAATCTTCTTTTGGTGTTTCCATGTTTTCTACAAAACAAAACCAGAAATCGAGGGGTTCTGACATCATTTGCAGGCGACACAATAACTATGGACATGGTCCGTGTCACTAGTTAAAATGTCTTATTTCTCTGGATTTAAACATTCTTTGAAACATTTGGGATAATGCAAGTAGACAAGTTAGCAAAATATATAACACTGTTCTAGTGTTTTTCGGATATTTTAATAAAATAAAATAAAAATCTTACATATCATGCCTTTAATTTTAGCACATTTTAATTACCAAAAATGTAAAACCACACAAATCAGAGTTTTAAACTGTAGACAGTATTAAAGGGTTAGTTCACCCCAAAATGAAAATTCTGCCATTAATTATTCACCCTCATGTTGTTACAAATCCGTGAAACCTTCGTTCATCGTCGGAATATTCAATTAAGATATTTTTGATGGAATCTGAGAGCTCTCTGACCCCCTATAGATGCCAATGATATTACCATGTTCAATGCACAGAAACGTAGCAAGAACATCGGTAAAATAGTCCATGTGACATCAGGAGCTAAACTGTAATTTAACGAAGCTCCGAGAATACTTTTTGTGTACAAAGAAAACAATAATAATATAATTTGTTCAGCAATTCTCCTCCACAAGTTAGCGTCTTCTTCCATTTTGGAGATTACCCCAGAACGCAATCAGTGTTGTTTACATTCAGCATGACAGCGTGCACATTCTACTGCTTATATAATGGTCATATAGGTTGATCTTCTCAGACCATTGATCAACATATTCAGAAGGTTAAACACCTCATTTAAATTACTATTTATTGAGAGAGAAAAGAAGAAGAGTTTCAGGCCTACTTTATACCCCATTTCGTGGAATTGCCTACAGCATGGGTTGAAAGAGAGAGAGGATCAGGGCTTATGATAAGAAGACATCAAGGTCTTTTTAGAGAATATTAAGATGTGGGGACTGTTTGATGTAGCGGTATGCATCATGGCACAAATAAAAATCAAAGTCTTGATGAAAGAAGCACAAACAGGAAAAATATAAGTAAAAGAATAAAAGGTCAATCACTGGCAGGCAGAAGAGGTGCTCATGAATAGACTATGAGAGATGAAGAACATCATCTATTTCTCCACTCTGAGGCTTCTACCAGCTGGGGCTTTATTCCATAAATCTCAAACAAGAGATGCCACATCAAAACCAGAGGCTAATTAATAATCCATTAATATAAAATGAATGTGAACGTGTGTGCGTGTTCAATCTATTAGATACATGCATGCGTGTTTGTGCTCGTGACTGAAAGGGAAAGAGAAACAATGAAGGGCAGAGACTCTATTTAAAACCCTTCAGAACGTTTGTCATTGGAGTCGGTACAGTCTCGGGGGATGTCCTAATTACTGAAGGCGTAATCACCCCTTGTTTAATACTCAGACCTAACAAAAACCTAACAAATTCCCTCAAATCTGTAGAGTGTTTGTGCCTGTGCCTCAGAGGAAAGCCAAATGTTATCTGGGCAAGCAGGATAATAGCCTGATTTGGTTGAAGGACACCTTAAAAAGGAGCAAGTGTGTCTGAGTCTGTATGTGTGTACCATTTTTTTGGGACAAATCTGAACCTAGAACTGAGCTAAATCTCATTTGTTAAAATTGTATTAAAATATTTAATTAAAGGGAAAGTCATTCACGCTCACGCCATCCAGAACCTGAATGACTTGTGGATCACAAAAGAAGATATTTTGAAGAATGTTGATAACTAAACACTTTCTGTTCCCATTGAGAAAAGACACAATGTAAGTTAATGGGAACCGAAACAACAAAGCAACACTAATCAGTCTACGGAACGTGTTTGCAGAGCTGTTTATGCTATCACAGTGAATTTAACCATACAGCCTCTCTGAAAACATGAAAACACACACACATACGCACATTACCGCCACCTTAAAAGCTTTGCCTTTTGACCACAAGACAAAGATTTCAGCAGGCTGAATTATTATTATTATTATTTTTTTTTTGCAAAGACTGTAGAGTGCCAGAACATTTTGAAATGCATTTCCTCTAAGCACTGATTTGAGCGAGATGCCACTGAAATGACAACTGGGGGTATGATTACATTCATCACTGTGTGTCACCATTTCCAAAAAAAACAAAAAAAAAAAACACATTCTATGATATTTGCCTAAAGCAGGAAGGAATCTGTAATGTCACGAGGAGTGTGTCTGCGGGTGCATTTGTATCGGTTGAAGGATAATTATAAAACCACTGGCTCACCCCCTTTTCCCTGACCCTTCCTGAACTCATCCTCTGCCTCGTTAAACAGCCCTGAATCTATCAGACTAATTAATCACCCCTTCCTGTCCCCGCACACACACCTTTCTCACTACTTTACTCTGTCTCTTTACCTCTTGTTTGTCCTGCAAACAACTCAAAATGCCTCAGAGGAAAGCCAAATGTTATCTGGCCAAGCAGGATAATTGCCTGTTTTTTGAAGTGTGTATGAGTCTGCATGTGTGTACCATATTTTTGGGACAAATCTGAAACCATAACTGAGCTAAATATGACAAAATATAGTAAATTAAATGATGATGAGTTCCCACAAAAAAATAATTGCCATTGCCCTTATGACTGGATGCATTTTTTAAATAATGTTGATGTCTTAACATTCAGTGACCAGTGGCTATCAAAAAAATAATAATAATTACAATACATTTTTAACTATTTATTATTCAGTAGGCTCCGTGGAAGAAGAAAAAAATGCCTGTGGCAACATTTCTACAAAATCCCATTATGTTGCTTCATGTGTATTTCATGACACTTTCAAAGTTAAATTTCCAGTCAGGGTCTCGGAAAGCATATTTAATTTCATCCTGAACAGATGAAAATCAATCTGGCATTGTTTTTACTTTGTTTGGTTTTTGTGTACTAGGTGTGGACGATAATAAAAGATTGTCATCAGTGTCAATATCACAAAAATCTAATAGCCTAAAAATAAAAAGACAAGTAAACCGTCATAGATTAAATAAGAATTCAAAAATTAATTACAAAAAACAAAAAAAACAAAAAAAAACTAAAACACTGCATATGCTTCACTGTGTACAAAAGTGGTTTATTCAAGGGCAGTGAGAGCTTTTCTTTCTTTTGTTGTTTGATATTATTGCAGGAATATTAGGCTGCTGTCACTTTAAGAGTTGCCTTGATCCAATATACTGTGACACATGTTTTCTTTCTCAGCTGTTTGGTTTCACTTAAGAACTAAATTACTGTGTTTACAAGGATACTTGTAAGGACGGAATTTTGACACATACAAGTGCATGTATTCAACCGTTCAAGGCATATAAGGTGCCAAAAATAACTGTGTTCCTGTGTTCAATACTCCTGTGTTCTATTAGCACCGTCTTCACCTGCATGCACCTCTCTGACAGCACTCAGAAACAGTCTATATGATAACACGTGCATTTAATAAAATTAGTTTTCTTTTGCTGCTGATTGCGTTTTAACAACTTGTAATTACTTGTTCTTATCACAATCCTTAAAAACATGTGCAAAGGATACATTTTAGTGACGATGCAGCACAGCACAGTAGCATGATAGAAACCATAGTCCAAAATCTCTACCACCCCTATTCCATACTTAACATAGCAGTTAAGAAATTAAATGTCCAGTGAGTGGTGCTAAATGTGCTCTATTGCATTTTTTTTTTTTTTATGGACCAACTATACCAAATCTAACCAAGTGTTTAGAAAGTAAATGTGAGATAAAAGATCATTTGCTGAAGCAACCGTGTCTTTTTTTAGCTTTGGATCACAACTGCAATGCTGTACCAGATGAGCTCCCAAGCAAGTATACCATGTCTGAAATCCATACATATGGAGATGGATATGTAATGCAAACATGAAAATGTACTAGTTTACAAATCATGGACTATGTTAAAATAGTTCTGAGTTCATACTATGGTGTGGAAACATTTTTCCTTTTATTTATAATTTGTGTTAAGAAATAACTTTGTTTTACTTCCACTAGTGTATGCATGTACATTTTTATTATTTCCTTGAATTATTTAGGGTTGAATGAATTATAGCATTATTTATTTGCACACCCTGTTTGCATTGGTTTTAGTGAACACAATCATTCATATAATCTTAAAAATGCGGACATGCTCTTAACTACACCACATATCGGGATACATTTCTGGTTATAACGGCATTATTTGACCTTTGTTTGATAAATAACTGCTCCCATGACCAATAGAAAATAATTTTCTTTGGAAGTGCAAACTGCGGCAGGCAAATAGCAGTGAGTTATTTTTAATAAAGCACAATCTGTTATCCTAATTTACATAGAAAGGAGGCGTGTTTGTGTTGAAAAGAATGACAATGACTTAATTTGAATATACATTTGAATTTGTATACAATTTGAATGTGCTATTCCAGCACAGTCTGCGCCTGATTAAACTGAACTGCGGGTGGTTTGTGAATAAGACGCAGGGTTTTACACTGTAACAGATGCAAAAGTGCAGATGCAAAAGTGCACATTTAGGAAAGTGGCGATGGCTATTCATATCCATCCAGAAGATATTACAACCCAACCCAGATCTATAATGCAGGTGTATAATCAATAAGCAGCCATTACTGATGTGGCACAGGTGTCAAGTGTTTAAAGTGGCCACGACCCTAATGAGAATGAAATGAAAGATATATTTCAGTGTCTATGCAGATGCTTGTCATTAGTCCTTCATGCTGCTCATTAAGTCACTCCACTCTTTTTAGTCTGTGAGTGCTGTGGCAACCTAGAGACCACCTGTGCCAGAGAACCATCAGTGCTGCATTAACAGCAGCTATTGAGCTTCGAGTGTTGCTCTGGAACACTCTATCGTCATGGTGACATGACGTGGCAGGGGATTATGCCAGAGCTCTGCTGTGGAGCCGTTTGGGAGATTGAGAGGTTTTAGAGAATCAGGGAGAAATTAGTGTCTGTGTGCATTCTGATCCTATTTATTTTGGCTTCCCTCTCTGTCATCCGGATCTATGGAAAACAAACAAAAACAAAAGAGGAACAATGAAGACAATCATATACAAACCTATATAAAAAAAAGACTACTGTATATCTGAAATTCTGAAATAGCTAGGGCACAGTAATACAATACATTCTATATTAACATGTGAAGTTGCTTGGTAACTGTAAACAGCCTAAAGTCAGATTTGGGAATTATGTCATGTAATAAATGTAGCTATTGGTTGAAAACGGGTGTGTTTATAACTATTAATTATCATTAACTAGGTATAGTAACAATAGAACATGGCCTCTCTTGGCTTTATTGTTTTATATGCTTCAGGCACATTGAATATTCAGTCATATCCAAAGTGTTGTTTGGGTATCAATAGTCACCTTCTTTTAGGGCCACTAATCTAATTTTATCTAATCAGATTTTAATCTTTTTTTTTCCCCTCCCTTGCCTCCTATGAGATAATGGACACACAACCACGGCTATTCTTACCTGTTTGGATAATAGGTTAGAAACACACGCTGCTATTTATAAAATGCCTCTGATTACCAATGGTTTACTCAGTGTGTGCCTCGTCACAGCTCTAGAACGTCATTGCTGAAACTCAATGGGAGTTCCTCTCAGATTTGATCACCCCTGCTGCTTCAGATGTGATCCCTCTCTCGAGGACTTTTTTAAAGTCTCTGTTCAATGTGTCTGTTCAATTTTCTTGCTCTCTCTGTCATCTCCGCTCGTTTGAAAGGACTCCAACCTTTCTGCTCTCCTCTAAGAAAAGTGGAATCCATCTGTGTTTACAAGTGATTCAGTGGAAGTTCCAGTTGCATTTCATTGATCCTCATCACTGTTGCTCAGAAATGTCTCAACGAAGACATTCCCTCAAATGATAATGTGAAGATAGCTTCCATTAAATATCATCATAAAATGATGATCAAACGATAATAGCCAATCATGTAGACCTATTGCAACTTAAAGAGCCAGTTCAGGTGGTGGATTGCAGCAGTGGAGAGATGCTTTACAGTCCCCAAGATTGGACAAATTTTGTGGGTGCATTTATGCTGGATTTGGAAATTTTATATTTTATTTACTTCAATAAACAGCACTCTCAGCAGGTGCAATTCATTTTTTTGTGTATTCCCCCATGACAGTTATAACCGTTATAAGTGTTTTTTTTTTTTTTTTTTTTTTTAGTGTATAGTACAATAAAGAAATGACAGGAAATTGATGTGGGTGAATAGATAATTGAATAAAATGACAGTACTGTGCAACTGTGTCTTAGCATGTTGGGACACATTAAACTGACTCCTAATGCCACTGCCATTGTCAACCCTTTATAGAACGACAAGTGTCCGTGTGTTCCCTCTTTACTCTGTCATTGGTTTGCTTTTGTCAGTTCCATTTCTTTTCCATTGGGTAAATTGGCTAAGCTGAATGCAATGCTCAAAAACCACCTGGCATTGCTCGACTTTCAACTTTGGCTTGGTTTGTAACGGAAAAATTGAATTTTGTCATCATTTACTCACTCTCATGACATTACAAACCCGTATAAGTGTCTTTTTAATATTAAACGCAAAATATTTTGAAGAATTTTAAAAAGCCAAACAGTTGTTGGTCCTCATTGACTTCCATAGTAGGCAAAGAAATACCATTTAAGTCAATGGGGACCATCAACTGATTACCAGCATTCTAAAAAATATTTAAAAGTATAAATATTTAAAGTCATATATTTGAAATGACATGAGGGGGAGGAGATTTTCATTTTGGGGTAAACTATCCCTTTAAAGAGGTCATGAACTGCTTTTTGTTTGAAGCAGTCAAAGTTGTGTACCTAAAGGACTTTTGTGTGTGTGTGTGTGTGTGTGTGTGTGTGTACTGTTCTCTGAGGTCCACTTATATTATCAGGATTTTTGCATAAAAAAACATATTTAAGAAGTAATATTCAAATTTATGTCCTGTTTTTAACCCCATCATCAGAATGCTCGGTTTGAAAAAACGTGGCAGACTGTAGACTCAGAAGTAAATGCACTCTGCTATGATTGGCTAACAGTTGTGTATGTTTGCCAGCCTACATCCTTGATAGATGGACACTGGAGTGATTTAGGTTTAAAACGCATAAATACTCAATACATACCAAATTATCTGTTTAACAGAAAGCAATAGAGACCACATAATAAAAGCAGTTACTTACACTTGTGTTGTGACATTAATGTCAGATTCAATATACTCGGCACAGCATAGTCTTTTAGTTTCTATCTTTCTTGAAATCATCTCAGGTTACGTTATGTAACCATGGCTCCTCAAGGGAATGAGATGCTGTGTCGGAGAATGCTTTGGGGAACGCCTCCAGTGTGACATCTCTGAATCACGTCTATTAATCAGGCCAAGACGTCATAGGCAGGTGACTTCAGAGACCAGGAAGCTTAAAAGCACATGTGGTGAAGCCTGCATTCAGCCTCAAGGGATGAAGCAAGCGCCAGCAGAGATGCCAGAAGTGTTGCATCTACTATCCACTGACTGGGGGTCTGTTTAGTCGCGGGGCGACCTCTCTTAGGGGAACCGTAGCAAATGAATAACTGGTCTGCCCTTCTCCACAGGGCAGCTCTGTGGACACAAACAATTAAGCTTCTTCTGGTCTAGCTCCCTGAAGGGAGGAGAACTGAAGGCCTGGATTATGATAGGCCGTGGTGTAGAAGAGGGGACCTTAGGGACAGATCGGGTGCAAAATCTATATAGGACGGGGCCACGGAGAGGGCCTTTAGGTCCCCAACGGGAAAACAGAAAAAAGACTTTATAGTGGGAAGGCGATCCGAGATCTCCTTGATAGGCTCGAAGGGAGGCCTACAGAGAGCCTCTAACACCACACCCAGGTCCCATGTGGGGGACACGAGAACAGACCGGAGGCCTCAGACTCAGCACACCATGGAGAAAACATATAACTAGGGGTTGTCTGCCCACTGACTGGCCACCAAGAGGGGCATGGTAGGCCGCAATGGCTGCCACATAGACCTTCTGGGTGGAGTGGGTCAACCTTGTGGAGAAGCGGGCCTGCAGGAACTCCAGCACTGTACCAATTGGGCAGTTAACTGGGTCGAGCTGGTGGTCTCCGCACCAAGAAGTGAAAAGCTTCCACTTCAAGGTGTAAAGTTTCCTCATTAAGGGAGCTCTGGATTGGAGGATGGTTTTAACATTCTCAGTTGAGATACCGGAAGCTACAAGTTGTGACCCCTCATTAGCCACACCCATAACTTCCACAGCTCCTGACGGGGATAGACTTTAGTGCCCTCCGCTGGTGAGAGGAGATCCCTCCTGACAGGAATCTCCCATGGAGAGGAGGGAAAAGAGGTCCGAGAACCATACTCGGCCCGGCCAGAATGCGGCTACCAGCAGCAGCCAGACCCCGTCCCAGCGCACTCTTTCCAGAACTCCCAGGAGCAGAGCAAACGGGGGAAAAGCATACAGATGAAGCTTTGTCCATGTCTGTACCATGGCATCCAGCCCCAGTAGAGCTGGGTGAGTCAGAAAGAACAAGAAGGGACAGTGCGATGTCTCTCAAGTCGCAAACAGGTCCACCTGAGCCTGGCCAAAAACTCTCCAAATCTGCTTCCCCACCTCGGTGTGAAGCCACCATTCCCCGGGCCTTGCCCCCTGCCTCAACAGGATGTCTGCTCCTATTGAGATGCCCAGGAATGTGAACTGCTCTCAGTGAGAGGAGTTAACCCTGGGACCATGCAAGGATTTGGTACGCTGGTTCCCACGGGGAATGCTAGCAAAGGCTCCCTCCACAAAGAGATCCCTCCTAGAGCAGAGAACATGCAGGGCATGCTGCTCCCTCAAAAGCCAACACTGCATGCTCCGCTCCAAGGTAAACAACACACAAACTGTGAGTATCCCCACCTGAAATGTAGCGCGGACAGGGAGGAACACACAGTTTGAAATGCTGCTTGTCCTCGACCAGTTTATGTTTGGTCTTAGAGGGTGCTTTTGACATGATGGGAATGACAAACAACACTAAATAAGACTTACAAATATTGAAACAGTACACAAACATAGCGCTTGCTAAAGACAGAAGGCTAAATGCTGGCTTCACCATGCATGCTTTTAAGCTTCCTGGTCTCTGACATCACCTACCTATGACATTTTGCCCATCCATTGGACTGGTGACACACATGATTCAGAGATGTCATGCTAGAAACGTTCCCCAAAGCATTCTCAGAAGCGTTCTCCAACGCAGCTCGAGTTCCTAAAGAGGAATGTGCATCAAATTGTTCCATGTTTGCAAAGAAATCCACAGTGAAATTAAATGAACTAAGGGCTGAGTTCTTACAGACACAGTCTGGTAGCTCATTGAACATTAAGTTTATCCACTCTTTCCTGATGTTGAGATCAGAAGGAAGGCAATGCAAACAATGTTTTTCCAGAGCTTGGAACTGCAGAGTGTCTTGTCTTGTCTTCAGAGCCATCTTTATCATTTGATTTCTGCATAGACCTGCATTCGTCTCGTTATTTAAAAAGGCAGTTATGTAGAAGCAGGCGTTGATATTCTTCTGTGGAGGCGGTGCTTATCCACAATGTTACGTCAAAAAGTGGTGCATTCCACAAGCTGTCATTTTAGCACATTGGCTTTTATATAAACTGTGCTTAGACTAATGAGAAGATTTTGAATTCTGAAACTTACAGGATGTCAAATTTAACCCCTTCAATGAAATACATCTGTCCATGGTGACTTTTTTCAAGTCTCTCTGAATGTGTATACACTAAGTTTGTTTACAATGTTCTTTATCAGAATATCTGTGTTAAAATACACTGTTCTGCAGTTTTGAACTGGGGGAGCAGCCCACAGTATTATAGTGATTAGCTTCTTTCCTCCGTGACTGCATGTGGCCATTGCTGGCACAGTACAGAGCAGCTGGCTGCTGAATCAACCCTTTATCAATTCAAAGACACACTGATTATCATCTGATCAATCAGATTATTCCAAACAAGACAACTTTTACACTTTCTTAAGAAAATTTAAGTGGTGTCTTCCTGTGCAAAACTTGCTCGTCACTATGCCAGAGGGTTTGGTTAGCAAGGAATTGTTATGCAGATGCTAAGTTTTTCTGATTGGCTGTTTTGGATGGTTGCTAGGTGATTGCTTATGATATTGTCTTTATCATATTCTCTTTTTAAATATTCATTTTAAATACTCCTAACTCAGATTGCACTTCTCCGAGCCACATGATTCAAGCTATCATATGACAATACGACACTAAGGGTAAATAAACAATAATGATGACTATATCAACATGCAAATATCGTTGCCGATAAAATATGAGGCTAAAATGTATTTTAAAAAATTATAAAAACTATACAGTAACTTTTATTTTTATTGAAAAAGGAGAAAATTTATTGTAGACTACTGTACAATTCTACAACGCGTGCTTTCATGTGTGCGTTGCCAGGTTTCAAGAGTTAAAATCCCCAAGTCAAAGCCTCTCTGTTAAAAGGATTCATTTTCTGCTGGGGTTTTGCTTAATTTTTGCAGGTCTGGAAACCATGCATACATGCTCGCTCCTCATGGAAGTGCCGATGATGATCAAGGATCGTCGTGTTCTGTCAGAATGGACTCCACAATATTGTTTGCTGAAGAAATGCATTTACTCAACTGCTGTTGTTTTAAATGATTAGTTTAAAGAATAACTTCCAGAATAAAATGTACTCACTATAATGTCATCCAAAATGCTCATGTCTTTCTTTCTTTCTACAGTCAAAAGAAATTAAAGGGGTCATTTGATGCTTTTATTAAAGATCATTATTTTGTGTATTTGCTGTATCAGAATATGTTGACATGCTTTAATGTTCAAAAACACATTATTTTTCAAATACTGTACATTATTGTAGGTCCACTATGCCCCGCCTCTCTCAAATGCATAGTTTTCTACAAAGTCCCTCCTTCCAACAAGTGCAGTTTGCTCTGACTGGCCAACTGACCCAGTGTATTGTGATTGGCCCGAACATCGCAAGTACTCGTCGGAAATGTAACGCCCCTTTCCATAATCATGTGCTTCATCAATACACACACACACACACACACACACACACAATGTGCAAAACTCAGCATTTGAACATTGAATAGCAAACACTTAATCTAATAACAAAACCTACTTACAGTAGCTGATTCAGAAGCGCCAGCTTGTTGCTTTGATGTTCTGTTGGAAATAATCTTAAAGATTTCCTAAATGCATCTACTTTCGGAAGTCCAAATAAAGCTTTTTTACTTTCTCATAGATACACACAGCATCTCCCCGACATGGCTGCTTCAACACTAACTGTGGTTACTGAAACCACACCTTCTTTCTTTGCGTGAACACTTGGGCGGCATTACACAAATCTTTCCACATAGTGATGTAGACATGTGTGTGGCAGAGTCTTAACTTTGATAAAGAATATCTCTTTGGATTTGAGACTTTAGTCTTTGTAACTTTACAGATCTTCTTTATGCACCAAGAGCTTGTAACACTCCAAAGAGAAAGGGAAAATTGAAATCACATCATATGACCCCTTTATGGTTTTGGTTTTGAAGAACATTTTCCAGGATTTTTCCCAGAAAACATCACAACTTATATCCTTTAAACAGAGCATTTAGCCTACGTTATCTGTTAGCAGCCCATGTATCTGTCAAAGCATCTGACGGGGCAAGCCACTTTAAACTATACCTGTTAATTTCAAATATATATATTGTAAATCTCAATATGCCGCCCAGTACTATTTGAAATGCAATGCAACCTAAACATAACCAAATATCTATTTACAAATTACTGTAAGCAAATTTCTTAAAAGATGACAACAGTAACAAAATAGCAACATCTGAGGAAGCACTGTGTTTGTGTATGCATATGCATGCATGTGAGACAACGAGAGAGAAAAAGAACAGACAGAATGTGACTCAATCATCAAACACAAGGACAAAGAGCTAAATCAAGCCAATTAATTTGGCCAGAATAAAGGTTCATAAAAATGCTAGAGCAACAATATTGTCATTATTCCTGAACAACAAAACCAAAAAAAGCACCGCTAGCCAAGAGACAAAGACAAATTGCTCCATAACAGTACAGGTACAGTGCTGAGTGCTCCAGCATACAATGGATTTGAATAGCATCAGTCCAGTATTTGAGGAGCTGAAAATAATTGAAAATAACTGTTTCTCAAAATTCTCCCTCAACATCATCTTCAATGGCTTCTTTTGTCTGGCAATGTAACAGACAGATTTAGTGAGCAGTAGAGGTCATTCCACTCACACACACACACACACACACACACACCTTGAAATGTTAACAAGGTTTTAGCTTTAACATGTGACTCTGTCCGGAAACAGTGACATGACATTTAGTCACATCCACAGTCTGACTAATAGTACTAATACTTCCCACAGCAAATACAAAAGAGGACGGATGAGCAGAAGAGAGTCACAGAGAGAGATAGAAACTGTGAAGAGGGTGCCATGTTTCTCTCATGCACACTCTTGTGCGATCTTAACCTCTCTCTCTTTCTTAGTTCTTCAAAGCCGCTGCCTCGGCACACAGACAACAGCCTGAAATGCAGCGTGACAATGACATTTAACTGTCAAGCTCCATCAGAAAAACACATTTCCTATTCCTACTAGAATAGTAAACACATCTTCAAACTCTATCATGAACGAAAATGAAATCTTTTGTGCTAAACCATGCATTTTTCATGTGTTTGGACCAATTATAAAATATAGGGGCAATTAAATTAATCCACAATGTCATTCAGCAAACCATTCACATGAAAATAACCTCATCAGTGCATACAAGGCCACTAATGATCAATTAACACATCCACTTTAAGTACACAAATAGCAAATTACACAGAAATTAACATTTCCCCGATGAAACATGACAGATAATGAATCTAAGGCAAATTAACAGCACAATGTTGAATGATAACTAAACATGACCATAAATATATTACAAACGTGAAAATGAAATATCAGAACAGTAAAAATCAGTTAATTAAAATTTAAAAATGCATTTAGTACAGTAGCAAGTAAAAAAATTACCATGAAATGCCACATATACTGTAAGGTTCGAAAGTCACTTTGAGCAATGTGTATGTTAATACACCTTGCTTTATGCAAGCAATGTTTCAAGAATAAAATATAATTGGTTTGAATGTTACATGACTCAAGAAGTTGTTATATAATTTGAAAAATGTCCATAATTTGATTTTGCTGAAGTGTTTATTATCATATTATACAGTATATCATAATTTAAAGGCTAACTGAAGTGTATACAGTAAGTTGTCTAGTCTAATCACATCTGCCTCAAGGTAGTGACATCAACACGAATGTGTGCTAGGTCTAGTTCATAGGCATTTAAATGAAAATTATGTAACCGACTAGTTGACTACTGTGTTTATATGCAAACCATTTGAAATAAACCATTTGAATCAACATACACACACAAAAATAACATAAGCATTCACGTTATTAACATTAGCCAAAATACAGTTTTAAGTTCAAGTCCAAGAGAGCATAGTCCACTGCAATATCCACTTTGCAAAATATTTTATTTTCAAAACATTACATTAACATAGCACTAATTTGAATTTAGACTTTGTAATATATAAATATATATTAGTGCTGTCAAATGATTAATCGCATCCAAAATTAAAGTTTCTGTTTACATAATATATGTGTGTATACTATGTATATTTATTATACACATAGCCAACAATACATTGTATAGGTCAAAATTATTGATTTTTCTTTAATGCCAAAATTCATTGGGATAGACCATGTTCCAGGAAAATATTTTGTACATTTCCTACCATAAATATATATTGAACCTTAATTGTTGATTAGTAATAAGCATTGCTAAGGACTTCATTTGGACACTTTTAAAGGTGATTTTCTCAATATTAAGTTTTTTTCTGTGTTTTTTTTTTTTCCTCAGGTTCCAGATTATTAAATAGTTGTATATTGGCCAAATATTGCCCTATCCTTAGAAATACTGTATATACATCAATGGATATCTTATTTATTCAACTTTCAGATGCTCTATAAATCTCAAAAAAAAAAAAAAAAAAAAAAAAAAAAAATTACCCTTTTGGCTGGTTTTGTGGTCCATGGTCACACACCCACCCCACACACACACACATACATATACAGTATGTTTGTGTGTGTGTGTGTATGTGTGTGTGACTAGTCTCACACATCATCCCTAGACATTGTACCTTCACTGCTCCAATCATGCTGATTTTGATGCTGATTGGATGGGGAATACCAGAATATACTTCAAGATGGTGTCCTGATTTTACAAGATTGTAATGTGTTTTTATGCTAATTATGACAAAACAAGTCCTGAATGTGAATGGCTCATGTTCGCTTTAAAAACAGCAGACAAAAAGCAAAAAAATATCATATTTATACCATAACATTAAATTATAAACCTAACATTGTGCCATTCTCATCAGTTGCCACCATCTTTGACATGATATCAAATGATGCTTCTTGCTGAGGTCAAAGTTAATCAATCTGATCTAATTCATGTCCGACATAGCACTGTTCCAGTCATTATTTTCAAGGAGGTGGGAAAATCCTGAAGTCTGTGGTTGGAAAAATTCCATCTTCGCCTTATTAAAATCAACCACATCTGTACATCAAACTTTTCCAGTGAAAACACTTATCAATAACTCTTTAAATGGTTTAGATGCACTGGTTGGAAACTACTGCAACCTGACAGATATACACACCATGTCTTGTGAAATTGAGATTCCTACAAGCGTACCACACATTACTGATATTCAGAAACAACAGTGTGAGTGAAAGCTCACATCCAAGCATTACTGCCAACATAATTAATTACTGCTGTCAAAATCGAAGCAGACTCACCATACACAATGGTCACCATGGAGACAGGCATGACCAGAAGTCCCAGAAAGCATATCTGCCACTGCCAGTGACATGAGAAAGTAATTTGTGGCATTTTGCAGTTTTCGTTCCAGATTGACAGCCATGATTACTAAAATATTCCCGGTAACCGTAATAATGACTACAACCAAAATCAGTAGCGCAGCCCAGTTTTTTCCGAACTAACTCCTCTTTGCTTGTCTCGCCGTTGCACCTTTGCCATGACAGCGGTTCTGTTTTTTCACTGGAAGTGCTGCTGATGGATACGTTTGGAAAGAGAGATGCTTCAGTGTCAGCCCAACTTCTGTTACAGCCAAACGAACTGTTACGAACCACATTACCCAGCATGATGTCCGGACTCGGTGTCCAGGTGTCAGGGTCAAAGGGCATGAGGTGTGAAGAGGTGAAGATGCTTTTAGGCACAGGCTTTGAAATGTTGGCATGCAAGTTCATAATGTCCCTTATTAACACTGTTAGACTCTCAAAGACAAAAGTTTGTTACCTCCCAAGTTTGGTTAGAGGTCATGTATCCTTCTTTTCTTTATAGCATCTTTGTTCCAGCCATTAAGTCCAGAGGTTTGCTTCATTCTGTCCTCTTTAAAATCCTGAGGTCTTCCTGCTACTCTTTTACTGTAACCAAAAAGCCTGAAAAAATGAAAATGCAAGGTGTAACAATTAAATGTTCCCATAATTCGTGCATTTCTGAAGGCGCAGAATGTGTTGTGTCTGTTCAGTGAAGTCTTCTTGCTCCTCTCTGTTCTCGTTGTCAGAACACAACAGATTTTACGAACTGGATGACCTGATAGTTGAGCGCACACTCTCTCTCGTTCCCTCTCTCCGCTCTCTCTGGCAGTGTGCGGAGCTAGCAGATTCTGGTCCTCCTCAAGCCAGTGATCATTCTGTTCAATCCAGCTGTGGTGAGAGAGAGAGGGAGAGAGAGACTGAAGTGTGAGTCAGGGGTTTAGTGAAAGTTCCTCAGGTGTTTCCTCTTTCTTTTGCACCTGCGTCTGTAACTACCAAGACAAATCTTATTTAATGTGACAGGCGACACATATACACGCTCCACTTGCTTCAGGCCCAAAGAAAATATGATTGATAAAAATAGGCAAGATTAGGAAACATTTAGACAAAGATATTAGCACAATCTTACAACAAGAACTCAGTCTTTTCATCCATCCATCTATATGTCCATCTATCACTCTATCCATGCATATATCTTTATATCTATACGTATATTTATATATGCAAATGTCTTATCTACCCCATCAGTCCATTCATCCATCTATTCGATGGTCATACATCTAAATACAGTATCTACTGAAAAAGTCTATCTATGAACGTCTTATTTATCCCTCTTACCACATTCATCTAAATTTTCTTCGGTCTATGCATACATCTACCTATAAATCTATATCTATCCCAATCTGTCCACATCATGTTCCATATGTCTATTTATCTATCAATCTATTTGCTGATCCATCCTTCCTCCTTCCACCTACAGTACTGTGCAAAATTCTTAGGCCACTAGTATTTTCACACACAAAAAATGGTTTTAAGTGAGTTATTTCTATATTTTGCTGTAGTGTGTAAGTAGGAAATATCAGTTTAAATTTTTGTCTGGAATACTATAACATGAAGAAACAGAAAAAATTGAGACAGTCTCAATCCAAAAAGAACTGTGGCAATGTCTCCAAAACATTTTCAAGAAACCTACCTGCAAAGCTACCTGAAAAACAATGTGCAAGTGAACCTAGGTCAAAAGTTTTTTTAATGCATAGTGTGGTCACACCAAATAAGTTAATAGAAGTTAATAAAAAAAAAAAATCTATTTATGGCTTTATTTTTATGGCATTCTCACTTTACAGCATTTTTACACAAGTGCCTAAAACTTTGCACAATACTGTAGCTTTGCTGTATTCTTGAAGCATTTTGGAGGACATTGCCCACAGTTCTTCTGGATCGAGACAGCCTCAATTTGTTGTTTCTTCGTGTTATTCCATACAGACTAATGATGATGAGATCAGATCTCTACTACTTACACACTACAGCAAAACATAGAAATAACTGACTTAAAACCATTATTTGTTGGTGAAAATATTAGTGTAATATTATATTTTGCACAGTATTGTATATCTACTGTATGTGTCAATTTATCCATACATACATCTATATGTCTGCGTAAACATCTTATCTACCCCTCTATCAGTCCATCAATCCAATTATCATATACAGTGGCATGCAAAAGTTTGGGAACCTCTTGCAGAATCTGTGAAAATATTAATAATTTTAACAAAATAACACAGATTATACTAAATGCATGTTATTTTTTTTTATTTAGTACTGTCCTGAGTAAGATATTTTACACAAAAGATGCTTACATATTGTCCACAAGACAAAAAAAAAAATGCTGGAATTATTTGTAAAAATCCTTTCAAAAGTTTTGGGTGTCATGGATTTGCAAGGTCCTCCTACACTCACAACCAATTATCCCGATCACAATCACCTGACTTTTGTTCTGCAGCACCTGTCAACCCACATCACACACTACAAAAGCCAGCCACAAGCACCAAGACACTGTCCGGTCTCGTCTATGCAACCTTGAGTACAATGTGTGGACTAAACCTGACTCTCTCTTGCCTCTTGGAGGATTCTCTCGTTGACGTCATGTGGATACTTTGGAAAACCAACTCCTTTTCTGCACCTGGTGGCTCTGGAGTGTGTGCCCGTGGCTTAATCCTGGACTGCCATTCATCCCTCATCTACCAAACACTACCTATCCTTTCACTAAACTGTTTAGGCTTTAACTCAACCTCTGTCTCCGTTGTCTTCTGTGTGTGACAGAAGACTGGACCAACAAACTATTCATGTCTCAAATGGATTTGGATACACTCCAGAGACTGGTGGACATGCTGCGCCGAGAGCTTCCAAACTACCACCTCATCAGCCATGGGACTGTGCGATTGATCTCCTTCCAGGTGAACCAGTGCCTAAAGGAAAGATCTACTAATTCACCATCCCGGAACAAGATGCAATGAAGAAGTACATCGCAAAGCTTTGGAACAAGGGTACATACGACCATCGACTTCCCTTGCTGCTTTCACCATTCTTCTTTGTGGCTAAAAGATGGAGGACTTCGACCCTGCATAGACTACAGAGGGTTGAACGCCATCACCAAGAAGTTTCGTTATCCTTTTCCCCTCGTCCCAGCGGCGCTAGAACAGCTCCATGGTGCTTACACCTGTACAAAGCTAGATTTATGCAGTGCCTAAAATCTGATCAGAATAACTTGATGGTAATGAGAGGAAGATGGCTTTTGTGACCCATACTTGCCACTTGGAGAATATGGTGATGCCGTATGGCCTTGTCAACGCACCGTCCGTGTTTCAAGACTTCATGCATACCATATTTCGAGATCTGCTAAATCGCTTTGTAATTGTCTACATTGACGATATTCTTATTTATTCCAGTGACCCTGTTACTCATACAAAGCATGTGAAGGAAGTCTTGGAGAGGCTATGTCGACATACCCTCTTTATCAAAGCTGAGAAATGTGAGTTCCATAAGCCCACGATCAAATTCCTTAGCTACGATGTGTCCAACAGCAGAGTGAGGATTGGTGAGGGGAAGGTTGCCGCCATTAAGAACTGGCCGAAACCCACCACAGTGAAAGACCTTCAAAAATTCCTAGGGTTTGCCAACTTTCACCATAGATTTATCAATAACTTCAGTGTCATCATCGCCCCATTGACGTCTGCTTTAAAGAATAAGCCCAAACATCTGAATAGGAGTGACAAATGCAGAACCTGCAGTATCTATGCGAGGCAAAGAGACTAAACCCTTGACAAGCCAGGTGGGCCTTCTTTCTCAACCGTTTTAATTTTACCATCTTGTATCGCCCGGGTAATATAACTGTAAGGCAGATGCCCTGTCTAGACTGTTTTCCTCAGAGGATGACACATCACCTCCCGAAACCATCCTGCCCGAAAGGGTCTGGGTCTGTCCTATAGAGTGGAGTGAGGAAGACACCATCCCAGACACCTCGAATGTTCCGCTGGGTTGTCCAGTTGGTCACAAGTATGTACCCTTGAAACATCAGACACTGGTAATAACCAAAGCTTATGTCTCTCCAGGCACTGGTCCTCCTGGCATCCATCAAACCCTCTCGCTGCTAAAACATCGCTTCTGGTGACCCCACATGGCCGAGGACATCAGGAGGTTCGTGAGGGGGTGTAAGGAGTGTGCGGTGACAAAAACACCTAAACATCTGCCCTCTGGAAAACTCCTTCCTCTTCCTATTCCCCGTTGACCTTGGTCACATCTCGGAGTAGACTTTGCCACAGATTTGAACCGATCTGGAGGTAAAACCTGCATATTCGTGGTGGTGGACTGATTTTCGAAGATGCTTAGACTGATACACCTTAAGGGATTGCCGACTGCCAAGGAAAGTGCTGAAGTTTTATTCCAACATTTGTTCAGATATTTCGGCATCCCTGAGGACACTGTATCAGATAGAGGCCCACAGTTCATCTCTCGAGTGTGGAAATTATTCTTCAAACTTCTGGACATGTCCATAAGTCTCTCCTCAGGCCATCACCTCCAGACCAATGGCCAGACAGAGAGAAAGATCCAGGAAGTAAGTCGCTTCTTCTGAACCTTCTGCCATAGCCACCAGGACTCTTTTGGAGCCAGTTCCTACCTTGGGCTGAGTACACAGAGAACTCTCTTCGCCAACAGACCACCCGACTCTCCCCATTTCAGTGCCTGCTCGGCAACCAGCTGCCCATGTTCCCATGGACCGAGGAACCCAGCGAAGTACCATCTGTTCAGCACTGGTTCCGATAGAGCGAGAGGGTCTGGGATTCAGCACACCATCATCTCCAGGCAGCTGTTCGTCGCCACCAGTGGCAGGCAGATGCCAGACGTGCCCCGACACCCAACTTCATAGTCCCTCAGGAGGGGTGTACTGTCACGGATTTGCCAGGTCCTCCTACACTGACAACCAATTATCCCCGATCACAATCACCTGATTTTGATTTGCAGCACCTGTCACCCCACATCACGCACAAAAGCCAGTCACAAGCACCAAGACACTGTCCGGTCTCATCTATGCAACCTTGAGTAAATGTGTGGACTAAACCTGACTCTCTTTTGCCTCTTGGAGGATTCTCTCGTCATCGTCAAGTGGATAATTTGGAAAACCAACTCCCTTTCTGCACCTGGTGGCTCTGGAGTGTGTCTGTGTGCCCGAGGCTTAATCCTGGACTGCCATTCATCCCTCATCTACCAAACACTACCATCCTTTCACTAAACTGTTCAGGCTTTAACTCAACCTCTGTCTCTGTTGTCTTCTGTGTGTGACATTGGGAACCCTTGGTTCTTCATACTGTGTACCTGTTACCTGGAAGATCCATTTTTTTGTTCTGAACAGTTAAACTGAGCTCTGTTCTTCAGAAAAATCCTCCAGGTCCTGCAGATTCTTTAGTTTTCCAGCATCATTTGCACATTTATTCCCTTTCCAGCACTGACTGTATGATTTTGAGATTCCTTATGGAGTGTGACTGCTGTGACTGTTGACGTACAATGCTGCTGATTGTTATCTTTGTTATTGCGCACGGCAGAAAACACATCATACATCTGCATTCGCACTCACAACAGACCCAGAAAAGAAGACAATGCTAAATAAAGTCAAAATTTTTGTTATCTTTGGACCAAAATGTATTTTCAATGCTTCTACAAATTCTAAGTGACCCTCTAATGTCACATGGACTACTTTGATGATGTTTTTCTTACCTTTCTGGACATGGACAGTATAACCGTACACACAGTTTCAATGCAAGGACTGAGAGCTCTTGGACTAGATCTAAAATATCTTAAACTGTGTACCTAAGATGAACGGAGGTCTTACGAGTTTGGAACAACATGAGGGCGAGTCACTAATGACATAATTTTAATAATTGGGTGAACTAACCCTTTAAGCTCTCTTCAGCTTCAGCTCATTCTGTCTCTCTTTCTCCTCCCACTCTTTACATTTGAACTGTTTCATTACCCCAAGCACTGTGACGCTTATCTTCTTTTTTGTTGTTCATCTAACCTGGCAGTCATGTCTTGTAGAATAAATGTTTACATGCGAATGTGTGCATGCGGTGTGAAATGGAACTATATTATGCTAGGCATGTGAACTTTATTGTGTTGACTATAGACATGAGACGTATAATAAAATAACCTGTCGGTTGTTGACTATCAATAGCTCAGTTCCAATTAGATGTCACCTTTTAATAAGCACTGTTCAGAGGTTTACACATGAATTCTTCACACTTTGACAAATTAACAGATTGAATTCATAATTTGAATTCTTTATACAGAAGAAGGACGCATGCATGCAAAAATAAATGAATATATCAAACAGCTATTTAGATTCATTCAGACATGCAAAAAGAAAATTATTGTAATTGACTTTAGGTTTGTTAAAAAATGTTTTGCACTTAAAGAGTCCATTGGTGGTCATCCATGATGACTTTTTTACAAGGTTTTTTTTCTGTGCTTGAATGTTTGGAAATATTTGCAAATAATAAGCACTATAACAGAATGCCTTCCGGTCTTTATTCTGCTCGGCTCATTAGCAGCACAAATGAAAGTTGCCGAGGTGCAGTAATGAATAAGTTATGCAAATATTAACATCACATTTTCAGCTGCATGCATTTCTTGCTTCATTTCTCAGCTCTAACTTTATTTCAGTTGACATTTTCTGGTACAGTGATGCTTTTGTCACAGCATACAGACATTATGATTTCCCATTCAATGACAGTGGCAACAGGCTGCTGTATTTCTGAATTAAGACTTTATAGTCAGTGATAAGATCACAGTGATATAGGCACTGATAAACTAAATGGTTTCCTTTTACTGTATTTTAATGCAAGAAACATCACACAGACATCATTCAGTATTTATTAATGTGTTCATTAATTAATACTGAATGTGTCTGTGTGATGTTTCTTGCATTAAAAATAGAGTAAAAGGAAACCACCAACATGTGCATATTTCAAGTTTCAGCTAAATTTTCATAAGAGTACAAACAGTGGAAGCGTGAGCTGTTTCACTCCAGACCCTCAAAACAACTCCAGGTCACTGGACAAGACATCAGTACTAGCCCTCCAGCTCTGCTTTCCACTCAGATATCAGCAAACTCGCTGCCACTCACAGCCAGTTGTTGCCATGGAAAGGCTTTGTCGCTAACAATGCATTCAATAGGGAATGAGATAACCAAACGATAATCACATTGTTGCCTCTTTTTTGACCTATCACAGGCTCATAACCATGGAGATGCTCAATGCTTGAACAGATAAGAACAAAGAGACTGCAAAGGCCAAGAGGTCATCTACACAAATAGAAGTACATCAGAAAGAAGAAGAAGAAAAAATGCTACTACAAGGATAATGCTTATTTCTGTGCAATAAATGGCCATAAAAACATATTTGTATAAAAACGATATAAGAATAATGTACTTTATTAACATAAATATATCTTGCACACTCTATATAAATAGTTAGTATCAGCCTGGCCACTTTGAGGCTTGAATAGAAGTTATTTAGAAATTATGTATGACTGAAGCTTAAAATAATCCTTTGTTGCCCTTGGCTTTGATAGTTCTGCAGTCCCACACCACGTTCCAAAAACAGAATCCAATTTAAATAATGATTCAAAATGCACTACACAGGCATCTTCTAAATCTGTGCATAGCATAGCACCGATTTCCCAGTGTTTTATTGGTCTGTCAATAACACATAGTGAAATCCAGTGTCTTTAAAATCTAGGTCCGCTCAAACACCATATTGGCAAGTTTTTGAGTATAGGTGTGATCACTGTGCACTTTTTATGCAACACCATTTTTTACGTACCTTGTTGTACGTTTCAACGTAGTTTCAAAGAGCAATGTCCATTGAGTGGTGCTAAAACACTGGTTCAGTTCGTGAACACTGGCATGTTTTTATGACGTTGAAATAGTTACATATTGCCATGTTTTTATTATGTTGCTTCTGGTACGTATTACAGTGGTTCAGATTTCAAATGTCTGGGGACCGTCGCTAAAAGTTATTGCTCTGTCATGTTGGAAATATGTCCTAGTGCAAACTCAACCCAAAACCTACCCGATACTGTTAACAAATACAAAACTGATATAAAAACACATTTGCTGATGCAACCATGTCATCTTAACTTCCTTATATGCAGATTTAAGCTGCTTTGTCGAACCATTTTTACTTGAGATTTGAACCGTAGCTCCTCACCTCGAATAGTACGTCTCCTTGCTCTGGGAGTTACCGAACAAACCGAACACCTATGAAAACCCATAGATATGAAGCTGGATATGTGCGATGCTAACGTTCAAAAGCATCATTTTTCCCTTGTAAATGACTTGTAAATGAAATGTTCCCAGGAAGCTCTCGGATTTCATAAAATGACAATCAATGTCATTCTGCAACTAGACGGATGTACTGTTACTTCCTCTACAGTCAGAAATCTGGGTGTTAGATTAGACAGCAATTTGTCTTTTGAAAATCATATTTACAATGTTACAAAAACTGCATTCTTCCATCTTAGAAACATTGCCAAGCTACGAAACATGTTATCTGTTTCTGATGCAGAAAAGCTAGTTCATGCATTCATGACCTCTAGACTGGACTATTGTAATGCACTTCTAGGTGGTTGTCCTGCATCGTCAATAAACAATATAAGCTTTCTCACATTTGGCTCCCAAACTCTGGAATAGCCTTCCTGATAATGTTCAGGGTTCAGACACACTCTCTCTGTTTAAATCTAGATTAAAAACACATCTCTTTCGCCAAGCATTAGAATAATGTATCTTTTAAATTGTGAGTGTAGTTTGCATCTGATCAAAGGTGCATTTTTATTCATTAGCTTGGGTTAAACTAATTTTACTTTGTTGGATCAGCAGCTATGCTAATGATGTCTCTATTTTGTTTCTATGTTTCGCCACGGGATTTACAAATTTTTCCCCAATTTTCACACAATCACAAATAATAATTATATTTTATATTATATTTTAGGTTTATATTAGTGCTGTAAAAACAATTAATTAATAAAAAAAATTAGAAGGCAATTAATTTTTACAGTTTAATGTCATTAATAATATTTAACTTAGCTGATGCAAGGGGTTGGCCACCACACTCACAACTGCTGCCTCTGACTCGTTTTTCCTGACAAAAACTGTGTTTTAGTTAGGTGCAGAATGTCTTTACAACCACACGAGTGTCAGGATTCCACCATCAACACCGTCCTCATCATCACTCCCTCCTCCCACTCGCTCATTATCCCCTGAATATTAATTATCATCACTTGCATCTCTTCATCCTCATCACCATCATCTGCTATCCTTCATCACTGCTCAGCTTTATATACCCACTCTCACCCTTCAGTCTTTGTCTGGTCTCGTCATCTCATGGCATACAGACTCTATTTCTACACTCACCTGAGAATCCGCGACCCGTCAGTAATCTCCCAAAGATCGGCCAGTCTTCCTCTGTCTTCAGTCCTCCTTCGGTGATCCCTAACCCACTTCCTGTGATCAGAGACTCTTCAGTTAAGTCAATATTGGTTCTTATCTTCCTGTTCGCTCTCATATTCTCCATCTGGTTCGGAGCATTCTGTTAATAAAGCTATTAGACTTACCACCTTGTCTGCCTCCTGTCTCATCCGTGACAACGAGCAGGAGACTTTCCAGATGTGCAGTTCACTTCGCCTCAGTACCAGGTTAAGCACTAAACGAGCACAGAAAAGGTACAGGTGACAAGGGAGCTTCAGTAAAACATCGGTGAATAGCAGACAGATGAGATGTTGTCAGGCCACATCAGTAAAAATGTATTTTCCTGTCCTTTCAACCATTATACTATGGTCGTATCAAGTGCATGCACAAATAAGGTGGTGTTCCCTGTAGCCTGTATCATTTCTTATTATAGCATAAATGAAACTATGAACATGCATGCAGGTCTGTGTCGTTCAGCAGCGGCAGCTCTTAATAGCAGCCAAAAAACGTAATAAACCAGCTGGAGTAATGTCTGTTAAACATAGAACAAAACAGGAAATCAGTAACTTTTGTAGCTTTAAGGATTCATCTATATTTAATTTAGAATGTAGTGTTTAAAAACTTAATGCAATTTCTGTGTATTTCCTATACTTGCTGAAGGAAAATAACATTTATTAAACTGGATTTATGTAAATATTGTTTTAAGTAACATAATAAATGTTAAAATTGATAGCTCTCAGTTATACTGTAATGTTAGTATAGTCAACATTACAGAATAGTCAATGTTAGATATTAGGGGGAAAAAAACTAGAAATCAGTAGTACTCAGTGATAAATTCAGACAAAAAAATGCTTTTAAACACATTAAAAAATGTTTTTACAATATTTTGAGGATTGAATGTCAAATTATTTCAACATAAAAAGTAGATTTAAAAAGTTTAATGTTACGTGGGATTAATCGTGATCAATTGATCAATACTTTTTTTTTTTTTTAATCGATTGAAAGCGCTCGTTTATACATGTAACAGCACTCTAATGGTGTGAAGAAAAAATATAGCATGAATGTGAAAAGTAAACTCAAATTTGTGACCTTAGTCATTCAGTCTTTGTTTATTATTCAGGCATGTATGTAGCAATTATAGATATTGGGAAATCATCTGAAAACTAAAATAACATTAAACTTCCTTCTAAGTAAACTGCAGAACTAAATCAGACAGTGTCTTCACTTGTTGACAGCTCAGCTGACACAAATGTCATTTTCTTCTTTTTAATTGTTGCTCCAAAAATATAATCATGAACAGTTTGTCACTCATTTCATCATCATCATCATCATCTGTGAGTGCTTTTTATCTTATATATAAATATAAACACTGAGACACAATACCTCTTGTTTTAACAATCTGTTTCCTTTCCAGTCAGTGAATCATCTGAAGATTTGAAATTTTCTCAATCTGCACAAATTCACTACTACTTTAAGATAAAATGTGAATGATAAATAAATGTGAAAGAGATTCTAGCTTCAATTGACAAAAGTTATAACATCTTCAAAAACCAACTTCAATGCTTTTCATTGAATGAATTAATGTCAAAGCAAGTGGCTAACAGAGATAAATCCATGTCAGATTACTCAATTACATTCCTAACAAATCTCGCCTTTTGTTTAATGCATTATCTTTTCCATCGAATCCATTACATCCATATGAAATATATTGCAGACTTCAGACTGCTACCAAACAATAAAATCTATGGAAACAAGACACAACCAGGCTGATACAGTGTCCCCATTCAGTATGCTAATGTTTAGGTGCCTTTTGTCCGTTATTAATATGTTCAAATTGGATGCTCTAAGACTTGAAGATGCACTGATTGTCCTCTCTTTGAAAAATGTACAATACGCACCTTCTACAGAGTGGATAATACCTCCCAATTCTAAAATCTGAGAGGAAAAAATAATCAGGTATGTTATAAAACAGATGTTGTGACAGGAACAAAAAAGGCTAGTTATCTAAATCCCATAAATATGCAAAGAGGAAATCTGCAAATACAAAAAAGTGAAATAGTTATCTCTCTCTGTTGTAAAAGAGTGGGGACTCATTATGACTAAACTGAATTTTAGGATGTGATAGGAAATATTTAAAAAATGACTTAATTTTTAATTGCCGAAAGAAATTATGAATGGTCTTGACTACTGTGTTAAAAACTCACAGGAACCAAGTAAGTCAAGAAATTATTCTGCAATATTCCTGTTACATCATGATTTTAATTGCTTCATCTAAGAAGTGAACAATGCAATTAAAATTGCCTGTCACAGCTGCGGTTCTGTGATTTTGATCCATGCATGTCTGTTGTCCTTTCCATTTCCCTTACTTGTAACTCTATTACAAGATGCCAATCAAACATTTTGCCATTTCAATTTTTTTATGAATTAACTCACGGTTCAAGATATTGGCCAGTTTGTAAATCCCTTCTGTGCTCACACCATCCCAGCTGGCACCCATTTCACTGATGACCGTAAACAAACCTCCTCAGCAAATGCCAAATAATAAATAAGAGTCTATTTCCATGAAACAGAGCAGTCAGAGAACCAGAAGTGGACATCTGGAGGAACTTCCCCAGAGATTTCTACAAGCATAAACATGCCATCCACCGTGTTCTGATTAACTTTATTATAGCCAATCAATCGATTAAGAAAAAAAAAAAGTAAACATTAAACGTAAAAATGTAATGTTAATAAATTATGCAAAGACCATTTTACAATTAAACTTCAAAACATATAAAAATTAATTGTGTAAAATTAAAGAAATATATAATTTGCAGAAGATACATGGGCTGAGACTATAGCTCTCAAGGAACCAGCTTTGTTCATATGAGATTTAATTTTACATTGACATTGTTGACACTGTGACCAACTTGGACATGACAGGTGCTAGAATGGCCAGTGAAAAAGGCCAAGAGAGGCCTTCATTACAGATGTCAGAAGATGTGATTTGCTGAGAAGAGAATACAGACTGATACATCAGGCGATCTCTGAGAAAGAGTCTGTGATGTTCTGTGGTGTTCGGGGAACAGAAGTGTTTAAATGGTGATTTTTTCATCAGGACTGTGAGTTGGAATCAGTTAATGTGGCAATCCTGAAGAATTAGGTCATCAGGATCCGGTGCTCTTGACTTCCTGCTTAGTCACATGGAGAGAGATCAGAAAGAACTGTTCTCACATCTTCTATGTAATTTCTGACTTGTTATTTTGGCATTTTAGACAGTTGTTTGTGATGTCTTTTTCTATAAACCATGAGAAATCTATAATTGTATCCACCTTTTTCCTGAACAACCAATGAGTGCTGCCATGATGATTCGATACTTCTGTTTTAATGTTTATATGTCCAGTCTCATTAAAAATCACTGTAGGAGGTACAGGCACATGCATATGAGCTCAGATTTAATATGTGCTTTGATGATTGCCACAAAAATAAGATTTAAAAAAGAAAATATTAATAGTGAAGTGAAAGTGACATTCAGCCAAGTATAGTGACCATACTCAGAATTTGTGCTCTGCATTTAACCCATCCGAAATGCACACACACAAAGCAGTGAACACACACACACACACACACACCCACACCCGGAGCAGTGGGCAGCCATTTATGCTGTGGCGCCCAGGGAGCAGTTGGGGGTTTGATGCCTTGCTCAAGGGCACCTAAGTCGTGGTGTTGAAGGTGGAGAGAGAGCTGTTCATGCACTACCGCCACCCACAATTCCGTCCAGCCCGAGACGAGAACTCACAACCCTTCGATTGGGAGTCTGACACTCTAACCATTAGGCCACGACTTCCCCAAATATGCAATACCACTAAATTAGAGAATAATGCATTTATCCAGGGGAAAAAAAAATAATTGAAAGTGTATGTGTTAGTGCAACACAATGTTAAAGGGATCATATGATGTTGCTAAAAAGAACATTATTTTGTGTATTTGGTGTAATACAATGTGTTTATGCAGTTTAAGGTTAAAAAACGTTAGTTTTTCCACATACTGTGCATTATTGTTGCTCCTCTATGCCCCACCTTTCTGAAATGCATCGATTTTTACAAAACTCATAGTTCTTTAAAGAGCGAGGTATGCTCTGATTGGCCAGCTATCCAGTGCATTGTGATTGGCTGAATACCTCAAGCATGTCATGGAAATTTTACGCCCTTACCATACTGTGATGCCATGTGTCCCAGCGGACAGGACAAAACCAATAAAACCAATTATAATCAAGGCATTTGTTGCATCCAGTGGGACATAATTACTGATCATAATGACTTATACTGTCTTTTTATGCATTGCATCGTGTATTGCACTGCGTAAACATAAACCATGTCTGCATTTGTGATCGTAGAAACAACAAAGTACTATTCTACACACTACACTACTGTACACTGCTGAAAACTCACGTTTGAATCATCAGTGGCAAATCCTTTACATATAAAGTGTACTAACAGACTGAGAGTCAGAAGAGCCAGACTATCCTTGCAAAGTTGGACTGGCCCCACTTTATAGAATCAGGCACTGGCATTGTAGGCTACTCTCACAGGAAACGGTCCTCAGCCTCCGTAAAATGCACTGCACACATCTGAATATTTGGATTTAGCTGTTTTTGAACAGTGTTGTAAATACAACCTACATAAATACAACACAGTGACTCCACGACATGGCGCCGTTGGCAACAGAGAAAATAAAAAGTAACACCTTCTTTCTTTGTGTGAACATTTGGGAGGCATTATGCAAATCTTCCCACATCCCAAAATATTTGTTAAGTTGTATGAAATTATCTTGTTTTCTACAAACGACTTTCTTGCAGTGTATGTACACACAACAACTTGTAAACCATAAATAAACTCAAACCATATGACTGGTATAGAACATCTTTGAACACATCCCAGACAGCAACCACTGTCGGCCCAGATCCGGCCCACATCTGGCCCACATCTGGCCCGCATGGATTTCACGCCGGCCAGATGTGGGCCGGATCTGGGACAACACTATGTTGCTGTCTAGTATGCTACTGATAAAAAAAATGTCATGCACAGGATCTCTGCAGGACAACTGCTAAGTTTTACATACAAAAATCGATTTGAAGCAGAATTAAATTTACATTGCTACATTTACCTTCATAGAGATTTCAAACCCTCTACAGAAGTGAGAGAGCTTGGACCTCACATAAAGTGTGTCTGGAAGCACTGTCTCTCCAGGACTCTGTGTGATTTTACATAAGAAGTCTGTAAACACAACTCCGTTGATTTCTCTCTTTCATAAAACCTATACAGTAGCACTTGTCCCTCGGCTGTGCATTTCATGCAGTATATTTACATGAAGCTGTAAAGAAACACCTGTATTCTACAGAAAGCCAAGTTTTCATTTCATTTCCATATCCATATTCGAACAAGTGGTGAATCACAACTCTCCTTAAATGCATTTCCCTTCTTTGTTCTTCGACTGCCTGTGGTTATTTCTTCGAAGCTCTACTCTTAGCCTGTTGTTGAGTGAGACTGCCAGAAGCTGTGTGCTCATTGATCTGAAGCCTCTGGGTCTTGGCAGCAGGTCGCTCAGCTCTCCTCTGAAGCCTTTCTACCCTTTGAGCAAGTCGTGTTCCCCACACAAAAACAGACAGGAGTATGGAGACACAACATGCTAACTCGCTAACTCAACCGCCGCTTCCCTCTCTCTTTCTTTATTGAGCTCCTTCACCTGCAGAGCTTCACATAACAAAATGATCTTCTTCTAACTCCAGGAGCATGCAGCTTTTTTGTTTCTCTCTCTCTCTCTCTCTCTCTCTCTCTCTCTCTCTCTCTCTCATGGCTAGATAAAAGCAAGACCAAGAGCACAGGAATCATACCCGTTTAAACTAAGTTGATTTTGAAGGCATCTTCTCAAATGTCTACAGGTGCTTCTCAATAATTTAGAATGTTGAGGAAAAGTTCATTTATTTCAGTATTTCAACTCAAATTGTGAAACTCATGTATTAAATAAATTCAATGCACACAGACTGAAATAGTCTGAGTCTTTTGTTCTTTTAATTGTTATGATTTTGGCTCAAATAAAAAAAAAAAACAAAACAAAAAAAAAAACAATTAATGATCTCAACAAATTAGAATATGATGACATGCCAAGCTAATCAACTCAAAACACCTGCAAAAGTTTCCAAAGCCTTCAAAATGGTCTCTGACAATCGTTGACATCCTTTACAATGGGACAATGCGGAGAGCTGACAAGACAGGAGGTTATAGTCTAGGTGGAACCTGCCCCAAAAACACCAACTACGCCACCCTGGGACTCTCACCCAGAGAATGATGTTATTTATTTCCTAATTGCAATGTTACTTATCACTCAAGGACACACATGTACGTATACAATTCAGCCAGAGACGAGGTTCAATTTTTAAAAGAAACAACAAACTTTATTTCAAGTTTTAAAACTAATTCTAGAACACATTCATACTTTTGGGGTGGGGAACAAATTGTAATTGCTGCTGAGGCTTACCAGTGAAGGAGAAGGGAGCCACAAAGGCAAAGAGGAATCCACAAACTGATCCCCTCCATGCCACGCACAGTAATTAAAGCAAAAGGAACCCCTGCCAAGTATTGAATACGTGTACAATAAATTAACATCCTTTCCAGAAGGCCATCAATTCACTAAAAAAAAATTGTATTGGTTTTATGAAGTATTCTAATTTGTTGAGGATAGTGAATTGGTGGGTTTTTGTTAAATGTGAGCCAAAATCATCACAAAAAAAAAAAAAACTTACTTCAGTCTGTGTGCATTCAATTTATTTAATACATAAGTTTCACAATTTGAATTGAATTACTGAATTAAATGAACCTTTCCTCAACATAAATTGAGAAGCACCTGTATATCTTTACTTACAAAGTGTTTTACTAAATCAAATATTTAATAGCTATTTAGATAAATGTTTATTATATATATACATGGTTTCTGAATGATCATGTGACACTGAAGACTGGAGAAATGGCTGCAGAAAATTCAGCTGTTGTCACATGAATAAATTACATTTTAAAACATTAAATTGGAAAAAGTTATTTTAAATTGCAATATTATTTCACAATAAAACGTTTTACTTTTTATTAAGTGTGTGTGTGTGTGTGTGTGTGTGTGTGTGTGTGTGTTAATTAATATCTGGAACTTCTAAGATGTTTTAATAAAAAAGTCTAACATAATTACAAAGTTAGATAATCATTCTATTAAATGATTATCAATATCAAAACACCAAATGCAGTATCATTACAAATAGTATAATATTATCTGTTTAAAACTAAAATAGTACAAATAATACACTTTTATGAGTTTTTTTTTTTTTTTTTTACCTTTTGTTCAACACAACAGAAAATGCTCTCCACTGTTTCAAATGGGACTAGATTCTATTTCCCTTCTGCTAATGCACTGACCTCAGGTCAACGAAAGGAGAAAATGGGTCCCACTTTATATTAAGTGGCCTTAACTATCATTTACTTACATTTTATTTAATCATTTGGTACAATGCACTTATTGTGTACATACATGTTTTTACATTGCACTTATATTTTTAAAATACCTGCATGTAATTACATCTGTAATGAATTTCTGTAATTACATTTATAATTACCAAGTTGCCCCATCCCTTACACCTTAACTTACCCTTATCCAACCTCAATAGCAGCAAAAGTGTTTTGCAATGAAATATGAACACAATAAGTACATTGTGCATATATTTGATGTGAGTACATAGTAGTTAAGACCACTTAATATAAAGTGGAACCAAAAAATCACAGAGTGCAATTTTTATGACGTGAGAACTGAAAACCAACCATCTATTTATCGTAGTTTAAACGTATTATTTGGTGAGCTCTACCTAAAACACTGCCGTAAGCTGTCTTTGAAATATTCTCCAGCTGAGCAGAAAAGGGTCGAGACACTGGTGACCCATGCAGGGCGATAAACGCATCCATCAACTAAAGTCACCCACATGACCCAAGATGGCATGTACATGTTCTATTATTCTTTTTCATTCAGGGGAAGGGGGCAAAACAAGACTGTCTCTAGGTCAATGAATATTTAAAAGTATGATATCATGATCATAAATGGGTTAAAGCTGATTTTCAAGTCTGTTGAAAGCGATATTTTTTGAGGAAGTTAATAAACACAAATAAACAACAGAAACTGATCTAGAGAGCTCGATTTCCTGATCCCATGTGAATCTCTCATTAATATAAAACCATGCACATTAACCTACCGAATGCAAATGGAGAGCCAGACCTCATCAGACAAGGTCAGAAAATGACTAACCACTGACAGTAATGAGTCCTCATCAAATATTCTCCAAGAGGATTGCTGAGGAAAGACTTTGACAAGAGCTTTTGACTTCACGTGAATTCCTGCCGTTATAGTGGAATTTTCATGAATTATTCATTTTCTTTGACGGTTGACTGCAGTAAACAGAGGATGCTTGGAAGTGTGTCAATCTATAAAAAGGCTTCATGTGGCAATGCAGGAATGCTTGAATCATTGTAGCTTTCCCGCCGCTCTAAATTCACCCTTGATGAAACGTAAGGTTTTCTTGCAGGGATGAACATAACTTGAGTACGATTTGTGTGTACACATCACTTTTCATTTGGAAAAATACAATCTGCTGAGAAGTGCTCTACATGCTTTCCATATATAATAGAGCTCCTCAACAGAAGGTAATCTCTGGCTTTCTAAAAAAAAATAAATAAATAAATAAAATAGTTGGTAGTTGTTAATGTAAGCAGGAGATTTCCTCATCCCACTACACTTGTCCCAGCCTCTCTGAAGCCATTGCATACACACTTGAAAGATGTTCAGCTATTAAAGTGCAAGAAAAACAGGTAGGCTTTGTATGAAGGAATTGCTTATGTTGCAGTCCACTCATGTCACTTTGGATAAAAGCATTTGCTAAATCAATACATGTAAATTGTAATGCAAAGCCATTATCATTACTCAATTGCACGTAATTCTGTTCGGAGCTCTTCCTGCGTTTTATTGAAATCATGTTAAGTGATTGCTATTTAGCTGTGCACATGATTTGCTTACAACAATGAATCATGTCTGCTACTGCAAACTAGACACGTGCCGGGTCACTGCGGTTAAAACTCCTTATTTCAGAAAGAGTATCTGTAATTTTATCCTTGATTATGTGCATTCAAATGGTGACTAATGCATTAACAATCTGACAACAATTATGGACGAGTGCATTGTTAGAGTGAGCATTTACGTGATTTACTGACCTACGTAATCAACAACAACGTAAGCAGCACACTATTATTAGGATTATTGTTATTATAGTCATTTTTCATTATCTGAAGCCTTTTTCAGTTCTGTAATGGCAGGGACAGTCTCTCCAGGACCAAGATTTCTAAAACTATATATTTGAGAGATGATCAGAACACTCTAAGAAATGAAATGTTGTATTTAATTAATAAAGTTATGTCAACCGGTCCCACAAAACTTAGTTGCTTAAATGGAAAAGGTAATATACAATTAATTGTAACATAATGTTTTAAGTAAATCGTTCATAACGGTGTTAATTAAATGGTACATTACACAATTATTTTGAATAAATGTAAATTATTGTCTTGAATTTAATGACTATAGCTTGAACTAACATTACCGGTTTAAGTTCAATTAACTAAACAGAAATAAGCTTTGCTAATGTTATCCATTTGAGTTGATTATACTTGCCCGGTTTAAAAAAAAAAAAAAAAAAAAAAACTACTCAAGTCACTTTAATTAACTTTATTCACTTTGGGTTTTGAAGTAGAAGTCAAAAAGTAAGGTACATTACTATATCTGGGATTATCATGACTGATACAATTATTACAAATATATAAGCAAAACTTATATACGAATACAAATTGTACTAATACAATTGAAGACACCAACATAAATCCACGTATAAAACGCAAATAGACCAAAATAAATAAATCAAAAATATAAAACTTGTTTGTGAATCTCTTTCACTATCTGATAATGTTAAATCCCATTATAGCTTTATAGTCCCAAAAGTGAATCTGAACTTTGACAACATCAAGAATGTTTAACATGTATTGCCTGCTGCAATAAAAAAATAGAGGCAAATCCTTAGTTTTTTAGCTTAATAAACTCATTTAACTATAAACTTTTCTCAAGGAAAAAAAAAACAATTTGACAACTCGGACTAACATGACTTTCAAATAAATGGAAAAATGATGATTTGCACTGCATGTCCACTATGTGCCAGATTTCGTTTGATGTGTCTCATCAAATTTGATCACAAAATACATCATTGGCATTGGGACAATGAGACTTTTTTTTTTTAAACGGTCAGAAACAATGAGCCTAAATAATCATGTATATGCAGTAGCCTAATATATTTAACCATTCCATTTTAGTTTAAATTTTGAAAACCAAACTCCTGCCAAGAACAAAATATATTTTTAAACAAATAACTTTTTTTTTACCTTGAGGCCTCAGTAGACTTTAGCACTTCACGTTTCAATTCCCATCAAAAAGATGAATTCAAAAAAAAAAAAAAAAAAAGATGTGCAAAGAATAGACCAATATATATTAAAAAAATTCTAAAATATAAAACTTGTTCGTGAATCTTCCACCATCCGATAATGTTCAATCCCATTATAGCTTTCTAGTAAATCTGAACTATGACGTCAACAATGTCTAACAGGTGTTGCCTACTGAAATAAAAACTAAAGAGGCAAATCCTTGTTTTCTATATGGAGGGAGGTTAAATTAACTGAAGTTTACAATCAAGAGGATTTATGCTGCAGAAAATTCTCACTTCACCGTTAGAACATCCTATGTTCAGACTTTACATACCTGCTGACTTATCAAGAACATTATGAAAAGTACAAGTTTTATAGTTTGCTTCAACAGGAGAAATAGAAAATTTAGCAATGTTTACGTAACAAAAAACAATCTTCACCTTAAATTGTTTGAAATGGTTTCATTATAACAAACCAGTGTTTGTTGTATTTCACATCTTTTGATTCTTAAGAAATCAGAAAACAAGAGAAGTTTAAATGCCAATTACCACAACCAACATTGTCTTTAGATTGCTAGATGTTTTGTCTAGCAGCAGTCCAAAATCCAAAGAACTGAGCCTCCCCAAGCAAGTCAATGACCAACTGCAGTCCTGTCTGCTTATTACAAACCATCATTGATCTCAGCTTTATTTTGTCTAGCAGCAGTCCAAAAACAAAGTAACAGTCAACACAACTAAAGTGTCTAAAGCCAGGTGCAGGTGATTCTACTCATGCAGTTTGTTTTTGAGGACCTGCACTTTAGTGGAGAGCTTGTTCCCATCCAATTCCATAAACACTTTCTGAAGAAATTCGAAAGTGTATCGCAGTTCCTTGGGATAGCTCAAGTTTAAACAGTAGATCAAGCCAAACAGGACTGCACATCCATTTGCAACCTCTCTCAGATCTCGCAGCACTGTGCAGCCTTCAATGACGACGCCAACATCCTCAGGTGGATCTGAAGCATCCGCTCCATCATGTCGAACAATGTAGACACCCAAAGCCAGTCTCTCCATTTCCGTCATTGCATCAATACCAATATCCTCAGTAGCCTATGACAAAGAAAGAGACTCATTATTAATTATGCATCTATGACACTAGAAACAAACCCAAAAGATGTTAAGTTTACAATTAGAGAACACAATACTTTTTTATTTTTTTGTCTTTGGCTTAACTTTACAAAATGTTATACATTAACATAGAAATAAATTGTTGTCCATTATGTTTTTGGTTGATCAATCATCATATTAATTTTTTTTGAAAATTGTATGTATTGCCAACATTGGCAAAAATCAATATAGCATAACATGCATGTTCTGAGCCTACAACACATTTCAATTCACAGGTTTGTGAAATTAAAATATAAAAAATACATATTTTCTGTATCAATTTGTTTATGATTGACAAAGAATTCGACTTACCCAGTACTCCTTAATAAGGCTGTCAGGCTTTTCATTTAAGTAGACGCACAATGCCTTTAGGATGCATGTCCGTCGTACTTCAACACTGGGATTCTGTGGAAAACCAACAACTGATTTTGAACATTTTATTTGAGGAAGCTGTCATTATCACATTGACAAATCTATTACAACCTTATTCTACCATGCTTTTAATTAACTGATTTGTGCAATTTTCATGAAATGTCAGTTGTAAATCTGCAGTTCAGCTTGTGGTGTTGAATCTGCATTTGTCAATTGCCTGATACACACTCATTCCTTTTAAGGACATCATTTTGAGAAAATAATTTCACTGTTTAGTGAGCCACATTTAACATAAATAGCTCGTGTTTCTCAAGCTTATACCATTGACACCTTGAAGGAGGCAGTACTGTTCAGTTTGAACTAAAATAAACAATTGAATGGACGAATGAAAAATTGCATCAGACAATTCAGAAAAGCAGATTCAACACTTCACACAAGCAGAGTTGCAGATGTACAATTGACATTTCATGATAAATGAGCACAAAATATAAAGTATCCTTTTTATAAATTAAAAACATTTACAGAAATACATCTATTTGTACAAATCATAGAATTTTGTATTTGTGGATAGCAAATCATATTTGTAAATAGCGTAGTATTTGCAAATAATTTAACTTTCCATAGAAAGGTTAAAGACCATAATACAAAAAAAAAGAATAATCATGTTTAGAATAAATGTTAAACCCCCAGGGGTCGGAGCACAATACACCCAAAACACATACCTTGTCCATTTCTGCAATGATTACGTCGATATCACGTCTTGCTGTTCCCCCCTTCTTTTTGAATACCCTCAATAGCTGGCTAGAGTAATGATCCAGTCGGGACATAAAGGTTGAGAACAGGGGGACTGTGGTGATGAGGGTGAATTCTGCATTTACCTGTATTAAAACACAAATTCACTATGAGTCTCTTAAGTTAAAACAAATATATTTTAAATTATCACACTCCAACTCTGTGGGCTACATCTGGCCGTGGTACAATTATATCCAGTTTGCCTCAAAAGTGGAGCTGGCGTGTCCATAATATTAATAAGACAGCACTGAGACTGTTTGGCACTCAGTACCATTTCTTAACTTTGGCCCTCTCTGAAACTTGAGTGTGACACCCCTGGTGTAGAGGGAACATGAGTTGGCGTTTGGCTAAATGTTTTTAGTTGGTGGTTCAATGTATCTGTAACCAATTTATATGGATGTATGTGTAATATGCATTGTAATATAGAGTAGAACAACCACATGCATGGATTCTTACCACATTGCCTCCAAACCTTTGTCAATTAAATATGTGCTCATTTGTTTTATACCCAAATACAGTATTTAGACATCAATTCCACGTATTTAAATTAAATAGAGATGATGAATAATACTTTACCTGGCTCTCAGAAAACAGGGCTGGCCATCTGTTTTTGAACTCTGCTATGAAGGGCATATCTTTAACGACTTCCTGTCTTCTATAGGCAAAGGTTCTTTCCATTTTACTTTTGATTAGCTGTTGGTTGTTCTTCTTTTTCACCTCCAATATAAGTGCTTTCCTTTCTTCCTCGAGGCTCTCTTTAGTTTCGCCTGCAGGGTAATCAGGACAATAGTTGACTTCTGCTTTACGTGGCTTCTTAACCTGGTTAGGTCCATGACTCGTGGCACCTTGCTTTTCTTTTACAGCGTTGATGCTCAACTCGGGGCAGCCAATGCTCCTTAGTCTGGTGCGGTAGTTTGCCATTTTGTACTTTAAACTAATTTTCCAGCCATAAAAGCCAGTGACAGATCCTTTCTCCTTTAAAAAGGGATACTTTGTTATCAGAGCCTGAGCCACATTATCAAGCTCTGTACTAGAAGGATAAACTTTGTATTTGATGATTTCTGCTGCCAGACCGTCTAGTATATCGGACCTCAGTTTGTTACTTGTTGTAAGAAGAGTTCCACTGCTGCAGAAGGCTTGTTTTGCCTTTTCTAACTGAATCTGTACCTCATAACTGAACGGAGGTATTTCAAAGTTTGTGGGCCATGGCTGTGATCTAAGGGAGGTACCTGAAGATGTAGATTCAGCGGAGGAAAGTATGTCTGTGTCTGATGCTGAGGACAGCAAAAAATCATCTTCCTCTTGCGTAACATTAGTGAGTGTGAGTGTGATTGTCTCATCCGGCAAGTTAATAACTTTAACTGTGCTTTTGTCTTTGATTTCTGAAGTATCTGTTAAGTTCACAAACTCATTGTCAAAATCAATGTCTCTATACTGCAGCCTGAAATTTCCAGACAGGCCGAAGTGTCTTACAATCTCTCCTTTAAGGTCCTCTATGGAATTGGGTATTCCATTGGGCAGAATTAATTTTGATGCGTCGTCTACTCCAAATATGACTCTCAGAGTTGCAGACATCTTGAATTCATTCTGCAAAACAAAAGGAAAGTTTCTTTAAGAATAATTTCCTTTGTCTCAAAAGGCCTAGATGCCTCCTTTTCTCCCCGATTAACATATTATTTATGATAGCACTATGTAATAATAAAATGTAATTCATGTAATTCGTTATTGTATTATGAATTTGAGCACACTTTTGCAACACAACATTATATGATTAACCAATTAACTAGAAAAGTAAAGCCTCCACATACAATTAAAAATGTAAAAAAAATTTTTTTTAAATGTTTACCTGTCACATGTACAAATCTTTTTAAAGTCACCATTCGTAGGGATCCAACTTTGTAGTCAGCCAAAGGACACTGGTCAGCAAGCTCCTTCAAACCAACAGCTGCAAGCTCTCTTGTTGGATGTAACTCATAAGCTCGATAGTGCTCTCTGTACCATGAGTTAAGTTTTTTAACAATGAAAATCAAATCATCTTTTATAATGCACAGCTGAATTATTTCGGAAAATTCTGGAAGACCGCCACATGATCCATGCACAACTATCATACCTTTTTTGTAGTTTATGCCATTAACAGTGACACTTTGGGCAAGGTTTACATCAGTGATGTCAGGGTATGTCTGGGTTATTGTGTTCAATACATCCTCATTAAGGACATCAATGGGGACTTTTGAAACTTTCGCAACATCCAAGGAGGGCTTTTCATTGTCAGGACAAAGCATATTATAGGAAACCATTAACTGATGCTTTGTAGCTAATGACAGAGTTATGTTCCTGAAGTTATTTAAATGCCTAACAACTTGCTTAAAAAAGCTGTGTTTGGCCTCAAACCGCATAGTCCATAATGACACGAGGGGACCAAAACATTTAATCATTTCTGGATAGTGTTCCAGAAAATGATGTTTAGGCAACAACTTCTGTTCAGGAAAGAGTTCCTGATAACGTTCTCGATGCTCTGAGATTTTGCACTCCAAATATGCAATCGATTCTAGACAATGAACAGGGGCAACTACCAATTCAGCAATATCCTTTAAATCCAAAATCACCTGCCAAGCAGGTTCATCAGTTGGAACAAGTTTACCAATGATAAAAGGAAGTAATCGAAGAAGACACCAGTTTTCATGGGCATTGCCACCCACTGTGCGTTTCTTTTGAAAAGTTTTAGGTAGCAAATGAGGGCGGTTTGTTTTATCCCCCTCTTTATATGGAAAAGAATGGATAAGATTATTAAGGTGTTCAAGAGTGAAGAACTTCTTCGATAAAAGCACATTAATGCACAGTGCTAGTTCTACAGGAACTATGCCCTCAAACACATCGTGGACAATATCTGGGGGGTAACCACTTGTCACATTAAAGTGAGACAGACTGTCAGTTAAAACACAAGACGTTTTTACACCAAAGCAGCTTTCCCCTTTTTCTTGAGCCGTCTTTACGTGAAGCTGATGAACTTCGTTGGTTCTACGCTCAAATACCCCGGATTTCACTTCGTTCCCCTGAATGTCACAATTCTGAGCTGTACAAAACCGACAGAAATATTTTCCCGAAAAACTCTCGACAAATCCAGCTAGCCCATGAGCCCCCAGATTATCCGCAACAACACATTGTACTGTGCCCTTGATAAATGACCCAAGTTGTGGAATAAACAGTCCTTGCTGCTCCAAAGTCACTATATCATGCAATAAAGGCTCAAATATTTTTTTGTAGCCATAAGCTTTAACATGATCACTTTTGCACAACAATGCTAGGTAGATTGAGGACAGGACTGAGCTGCTACCAGGAGGCAAGTTACCTAAAATCCAGTAGACTGCACACAGTTTGTGTTTTTTGCGTGAAGTTCCCAACGGATTGCAAACCTCAAAGTCGTCGATGTACAAACATAAACTAATCCTTAAATCCTCACCTGAAAAGAAAGGGTTTCTTTTGTGGTACTCACCGTTCTGAAAAGACGCATAGTGGTCTACATTTGCAGAAGAAACTGCATGATTATCAAGAAGCTTATCAACTATATCTTTACGTCCAAGTAGCTGCTGTAGAGAATTCAGTAAGGGAATGTACTGAAAGGTTTTATTGGACCTTGCCTCTAGTACATACTCAACAGGTTCCACAACCTTAAAGTTTTCTTTATAGTACTGTTTACGTTTGAAGGCTGAGGCTAATGGACCACCTTTAGCTATAGCTATTACCAAAGGATTATTGGTAGAAATGGCTAAGATGAGTTCATTAATTATTAACTGATTAACCTGAAGGTTATGCTTATTGAAAATTTCAAAAGCTGTACTGTGTGATACAGGCACTGCAGCAGAGGTAAAAATGAAATGCAACTCTTCCAGTAACTCATCAATTGTAGAGCTTGGTACATGTGAAAAAGTCTCCAATTTCAGAAGGACTGATGCCAATTTTTTAATTATTGTGTCTTGCAAGTTCTCATTTTCTGCCTCAGGTTCAATAAAATTGTCGCAATCTAAATCGGAAGCAATTTCAGCAGTTGAATGCTTTTTAGATAGTTGATGCTCAGCATTTGTATCACATCCTTTCAATAGTCCAACTTTAAAGTCTTTTATAGTGCAATGTGCATGCTTCCTATTCTTATGGGATTTGAAAGTAGCATATATATTAGTTTGAAAACAACAATTTTCAAACATACAAGTTACTGTTTCATAACTTCTCAGATGGTTGTTTACATGAGAAAAGTAATCTGTACTAGATGCTATTTCACTTCCTGGACACAAAGGGCATGTCAATATTACTTGTTCTGTAGTCCTTAAATGTAAAACATCAACATGACATCGACTCAAATGAGTTTTAAGTGCATTCCATGTTCTGAATGAGCATGGGCATTCATAGTATGTGCATGGATATCTGGAGTGTCCCTGACCATAATGGCCATGGATTAATTTATAGTGTTTTAGTAATTGGTACCTTGTAGATTCACTTACAGGACACTGTTTGCACCTCCACATTCAGAGCCTAAAAAAAGACATGAAAGTGTTAATGATACAGAATCCCTTCCAAATCTATAGCAATTATATTTGAGCCACTGACTGGCTCATCTCATGATGGGTGCAGTGTATGCCCGCCTTAATAACAGACAGCAGCACTAATTGAATACTATAATGGAGTTTAAAAAACAAAACAAGAACAATACTAGTTTAAAACTGTAGCCTACTGGAGCTAAAAAAAAAACATTAAAAAATAACATGGCTAAGCCATGTGTTATATTAGGCTAATGTTAAATATCAATAAAAAAAAAAATAAAAGCGCATTGTTTAAAGCTAAATTACAGCACAACTAAACTAAACTAACTACACAGAATTCTAATATTTCGGTAATTTAATGGCCATTTCTAACACTTAACGATGATAAGGATACAGGCTAATTCTGTGTTAATTAAGCTAGCAAGAAATCGTTTTAAACTATCAACAAAGTATACGTCTAACAGTGGCTTAGCCACGGGTGTGCCTGTGCCACCCACAGTGGCAGCTGGCACACCTAAAAATAGATGCAGAATTATTTTTTATAGTCTCAATTTTTTTTACTAAACTTGGGCTATTGTTGTTTACTTAGAAAATATATATATTTTTAAAATCAACCCTTTCACGCGTAAGTTCAAATATTTTAACTGACCCCTTGTTTCCATGGCGACGCGTAATGATTGTCACGTGACACACCGCAGCCACAACAACAACTAACAGATGTATCGCTATTCGTTTTATTTAGTTTTTCATTTTTTATTAAAATATATACACAAACTTGCTAACCATGTCAACTATCTGATATTCCGATTCTTCGTTTAAAAACCTTTATAAATTATCTTGATCTATAACGAGATGAGCGCTGCAGTTCAGAGTCCTGTCAGCCGGATTTAACGTACAGCACTTGAATTCCCCAGTTTCTAGTGAAATATATGAAAGTGAGTGGCTGTTGAACTGGACGAAGAATAGACTAAACTTTATTGTTCTGCTATGTCTGTCTGATATATGAATAAAACGCAGTCGGCAAATTAACACATTTGATTAGATAGTTTTTGCTGGTTCCATATACATCAGTGTGTATTTTACAAACTACCAATGCATTGTTTTACAAGTGATTATGTTTATTTAAATGTATGAAACCTAAAATAAACATTATGTGGTTGAAAACACTGCATATTAATTGTGATCTATGACAAGCGCTGAGCGCGTCCGTCTCTGGCTCAGCTGCAGCCAACGCGCGAAAGCAGTTTGAATCTGGCAGTACTGTGACGTCACTGAACATTCTAAGTCATACTCTCAGGGCCAGTGGCACAGAAATAAGAATCCAATGCAATAGTGCAATAATGCTAAAAATGTTAAAATGTATAATTTCCTTTTTATATTAATTTTGTTCAAATATATCTGCCGACATTCGGACTGCCAAGCAAACAGCAGCTGACTGTGACCCCAGCAGCTCCCCAGAGATCTTTGCCGCGCATATAAACCGTCTATGATATAAACAGATAATTTTTGATTGCACATTGCTAGCTAGAGCTCCTTTCTTAATTTTTTTTTTTTTTAATCAAAACTCGGCTTGATGGACAGCCGGACACAAGGCCTAACCCATAATTTTGCACAGTAATCTGACAATAAATGTGGCACACCCAGAGTCTCTTTTCTGGCTACACTACTGACGTCTAAGCACAATAAACATTTCACAAATGTACAATTCTAAAATATATTACTAAAAAAACGTTCTACTTACCAAATAATTTATGGATGATAACGGATTTACAAAAGTTTGCCAAGGGCAGGTGGAAAATGGATGCGTCGTCCCATGCATGTGCGAAATTGCAAGTACGGAAAGCGCTTTGGGACAATCTTCAACCGCTAGTAGGTTTAAAATGATCTGGTTAAGTTGGTTTGAATCTGTGACATTTTGTAGACTTGAAATGTTATACTATTAATTTAATGCAATGAAACTTGCTTATTTTTACTATATAAACATAATACTTTTAGTAATTTTACCATAAAACTAGTATTTAAATTAAACTACACCCATGCTTCATTTTTAAGAGTGAAATAAAATAAAAAATAACATTAAAAAAAATCATACCAAGGAAATATTGCTTATCATAAATAACTGCCACAAAAGAACTCAAGTTCAGAAAAACATGAGTGTGAGGAAATGTTAATTTTGGGTTAATTTGGTTAGAACACCCCCCCCCCCACACACACACACCAAATTGTCATTTAACTAGTTTTCATCAGAGGTTTACAATATAAATACACTAACTATGCACTACTTCAGCTAAAAAAAAAGAACAAAAAAAAACATACATTGAATAAATGCCAATAAAACCCACATTATTTATTTATAATAAAACTGATTTGGTTCATGCCTCAGAAATAATATATTGCCTGCATGTTTGCTGATCCCTTTATCTGAATCAGGCTTCCAATGTCCCTCCATCTGCACAGTAAAAGAACTGAGCAAATAATCACATACAGGCAATGTTTGTACAGATATTTCTTAAATAATTTAGTCACTTTTGTAAACACTTAATATGGACTAATCAACCAGTTGTTTGTGCTGTATAGTCATTGTGTTTGCTTGAGTGAATGCCACACAAAGCTGCTCTAAAATGTATTCAGTGAAACTGCTCAAAGGAAACTCTGATGTGTCACTCCAGTGCTTATCCACAGTCAAAATCAGATAAGATATTCACCGTAGATGATCAGAGATATTTCTGTTTGGTACACCAATTTATTATTTGAGATTTCTCTTTCACTGCAGAAGAGAAGAACTGCAAAAGCTTTTACCCAGGTTATGAATCACACTTGTGCTTTCACTACCTGTTTTTGTCTAACACCCTATTCTTCCTGACACACACGCAAGCCACACGGAAAGATTTCATTACATGAAAATTGCCCTCATTTTCCCTATTTGTATTATAATTTTGTCGGGATCTCCATTCTGTACAAATGTCAGCTACAACATTTGGCTTCTAAATCATCTTGCAAAGGTTATTTTCCTGGATGACATTCATTATTCTAACGCACGCACACCACCGAGAGAGGACAGGGAAGATGCAGGCTACCTGAAACCTGCTACAGCTCCCACGCTAAACAGAACGTGCATTAGCTTGCTCATTATTTGGGAGGTGACACTGAGCTAAATTGTATGCTTTTTCTTAACTTACAAGGCATCTACATTTAGGACCAATCATCTCCAGTGAGAAAAGATTAGGAAACCGTGATCAAGGAGATGAAATGTCAATCATTTTTAACAACCGATGGAATGTCTAATGGCTGTCAGTCTAAGAACAAAATTTTTTAATAATCCTGAAAAATAATAGAAAAAATGTATTATAGTTACACTTGTTACCATTAGTTCTTAGTATCTGGAACTAACAATAAACAACATACAGCATACTGTATATTAAGAAAATTAACGGTTGTTGTAAGTTAAATTATCTTTGCCCATAAGTCACTTTAAGTATTATTAATGTGAACAACTTCAGTGTTTAAAAATGTATTATTATACTGTATTTAGAAATTCAACTCATCCAAAAAATGCAGATTCTCTTATAATTTACTAATCTTCATGTCATTTCAAACCTGTATGACTTTATTTCTTCTATCAAAATGATATTTAGAAAATGATTTAATGTCTCGGTGGGTTTCAGTGTTGTAGACCTGTGCTGTGTGGACAAAAACATTCTTTAAACATTATTTGTACTAAACAGAAGCTTTGGAATTACAAAAGGGTGAATACATCGGCAGTCTTTTAATTTCAGAGTGACTATTTCTAATCTAGATTATTAAACAATATGGTACCATTTTATAATAAGGTTTCATTGGTTACCATTAATTAACTATGTGCTAACAGTCAACAACTAATATTTTTACATTATTTATTAATAATGTTAATTTTAAGATTTACCAATTAGTTTTTAAATCAAGTTTTATATTATATTTAGTTAATGCACTGTAAGCTAACAATTGCATTTTTATTAGCTAACATTAATAAATGCCTATACATATTATGAAAAAATATACTGCTCACTGCTAGTTCATGTTAATTAATGCAATGACTAATGTTAACAAATGAATTGGAAAGCACTTCCAAAATAATGGTGAACATTTAGAAGATTAGAATTCTCCACGCAGATAAAAAAAAGGTGAGAGATGTTTGTATTGTTTTAAAATGTTGTATCAGAGGTTTCAGAGTTTGAAAATAGGTCACTGATGATATACATGTGTAAGAGCTAAAGGGAGACAGAGCATGAAAGTGAGTATTAGAGAATGTTTGGCTTAGAGACCGTGTGGACGAATGTGTTTGAATTGGTAAGTGTTGGTAATTGGTGTGTGTGTGTGTGTGTGTGTGTGCGTGTGTGTGTGTGTGTGTGCAGGTCCCACTGCTTGCAGTAATCCCCCTAAGAAATTGGTTGGTAGAGAAGGAAGGGTAGTAGTCTGATATAAGCTTTAAATTAGAACACATTTCACAATGACCTTTCCTTGAAGTATGAGGTTATCTTTTTTCATTTCCTCTTGTACAAAGGGTCAACTGTGTGACTCACGGGTGATGGTGTCTCAGTGGGTAAGGCCTTTAGATTGGTTACCATGGTTTGACCATCCTCTGACCACTGCTATTGTGCCGAAACACCTTACTTGAATCTACCTCTGGGTTCCTAAACTTCTCTTTCCCTCAAGACCAGAGTAAAGCAGAGCTTTCAATGCCAGGGGCATCGCTAGACCCTTCTTACTGAGGCACAAGCTCCAGTGAAATACAGCTATGCCCCAGTAAAATATGAGGCTACTGATAAATCTTTGTCTGGTGATGGAGATCATTGTACACCGACATAAGAACGATTTTCCCTGACAATATTTTAGCAGTTTTGCCATGTGTTTTATTAGCTATTCAGAATCAGAAGTATAAATGCCAAATTTAACTAATGTAGAAAGGTCTAAAGCTGTTTCTGGTTCACTGCACATGCAGCGTGTGAATGAATGAATAAATGAATGAATGAATAAATGAGAATGTGCTGCAGGTAAAGACAATTAATATACATGCAATAATATTAAAATACAGATATTTTGGAGATTGATGGGAGTTTGTTCCCCAGTGCTGATGGAAAACTAGAAATACACCTCTTCCTGGTGATGAAATCAATGAAATTAAAACAGACACAATAGAATAATAGTTTTCCTGCATGACCGTAGTGAAATGCAGACGAGAGTAAGCCTCTGAATATGAAAACAGCAATGCAACAAAGGGAAACAAAAAGAGCAAACTTTTACATAACAAAGCATAAACAAGCGAGTGTATTGTGTGAAATGAAGCAAAACGAATTCTTAACATGAATTAAAAGAAAATCAAATAATAGATGCATACAAATAAGAAGGAATGAAAGAAAAGAGAAGGCAGCAGGGGAATAAACAAGTGTTTAAAATCTATAAATCTGCTGCCATTCATTTTCTTGTGAACTGTTTATGCCAGAAATGAAAAGAGGAATTTAAACTCATTCTATTGTGAGCGGGAAACAGAAATGAAGGGAACTCTGCACAACAAAAACATATTAGTCTGGGTTTCTAACACTGTGCTTTATTTTATGAAGTTTCCCAAATATTTAAATGGCTTGTTAAGTATACATGAAGTGGATTGTTAAGGGCCCTGTTAAGTTATAAAAAACGGTCAAACATGTTATCTTATTAAGACACACTAAGTTATTATAGAATGCAATATAGCAAAATAAAGAATTCAAACCTTGTATTTTAGAAATGATAAAGTTACCACAACCTACACATATGTTCCTTTGGTTGGAAATTTAGATGTACACTGAAGAAGATTACAATGACAGCCACTTTCAAATTCATAGATCATCTGGTTTGAGGCGTAAACACTGGATAATTGCTACTTCCTCTGCAATATGGGACTGTCATAAAGGTTTATCTTACTGCCTGTCAGGTTAATTAAGATATATTACAGGACAAGCTCAGTGTGGGACTATTGTTTTAATAGGTGACTTTTTTTGTTGTTTTTTTTATCCATCATTTTTAAGCTTATATTTTTAACAAGATGAATATAGTGTTCTCTGCTTTGCAATAACAAGGAGAAAACAAGTTTAACTTTAACTACTAAATATTGTAGAAACGTAATTTTCTGTAAAGTTGCTTTGCAATGATTTGTATTGTAAAAAGCGCTATACAAATAAACTTGAATTGAATTGAAAGTCTGATTGATTAATGATCATTTTATATACTTAGATAACTTAACTTTTGGGAAATGTGCATTATAAGCTACTAACATTGATCTTCCGGGGGGTGGGGGGAAGGGAAAGGGAAATGCAGGCCACAAATCTTCATTATAATACAAAACTTCCCAAAAGAATATTCTTGCCTGAGCATAACTCCGTACTTCTAGCTAGATCAATCAGGACTCTCAAACAGCATGATATTTACTGAGACACTTAGTTTTGATTTATCCTTGCTATCTTATCAGTATCAGCACAAACCTTTCATACTGTAGCTTTAAAACTTTTAGACGTGTGTTATGAGACTTGAAGTACATCAGAGGATGCACAAATATAATATGCTATACCTGTTATTTAATACTGCAAGCGGAAGCTGAAACTAAGATTTGAATGGAGAAATGTCAACGTCAGAACTAAGCCAGAGTGACAAATGAGAATCTGCGCATGTATAGCCATTCGAAACAAAAAAAGAATGTGGATTACTTAAAGCCACAGTATTAAGCAGGATAATTACCAACGTGTCCTGAAACATCAGCATTCCTCTAAAAATGTGAAAGACAATGTACTTGGCATCTGAAATGACACAGAGTATAGGCTGGACACAGCACAGACTTCACAAAGGGACAATATCCAAGGGAGGCTACTGAACACTCTGAACACAAGAGGATGCCCAAAGTCTAAGCTGCTTTTTTATTTATTTATTGCTGCCAGGGATGTGAAACTTGTCAAAACTTTGCTCCATAAAAATAAAACATTCAAAGAGGTTTTCATCCAAAAGGGGAATTGGGGGCACATATAAATAAAACAGTAATTGATAACTTACTCATCTAACACAGATAAAAGACCTCTTAAATTAAAGCTGACATCTTAATTGTCCATTACTTAATAATCTTATCTTAAATAATTCCCATCTCTCCAACAGGTTATTTGGATTTGGCTCTGAAGTTTACCAACTACGACATCATTAAAGTGCTCATAAAAGAGCTGGAAAATGTTTGAATATAAATGGCTGCTTTTAACTAATGAGGGACTATCATTTCAGTGGAGAGATAAATGAGTTGTGGAGAGCCCTGCAATTAGAAGCCAGTGTTCAGGATCTCGTATCAAGCCAATTTAATGCTGAGCAGCTTCCAGTGACCTATGAGAGGCAGTGTGTGTGTGTGTGTGTTCGTGTGTGTGTCTACTATCCATACAGTTTTCCAGGCACAGACAAGCACCTCCAGGTTTTTAACACGTATCAGCTTGGATTACACTGAAGAGAAGTATAGGTGAGATCAGGGACGGCTGCAGCACTCTTTGCTCTAATGTTTGTATCTGAGTTTTTTGTGCTATATTTATCTCAAACATGTCTGCTACAATTTAATGTTGTTTTGTTGTAACGAGTGCTGTTGTTGTAAGCTACCCCACTACAGGGGTAAATTGTATCAGTAGATGGGGTGGTCTGAAACACTATTAAAAAGATTAACATCAGAAACCTTCACATGGAATTCACAATCGTACTGAAATTAGAATTTCAACAGAATTTTCTCAAATTGTCCACTGAGACTGGTGCTAGAGCTGGTGCTCAGCCGAGGGTGGCACTCGTTCACTAGCAGGTAATAGCTACATCACCAACATGTGACTGGAATCACTTGATATCTATTGTGGAAAGAAAGCATTGTTGTTGTTGTTTTGTTTTTTGTTTTTTTTTCCTAACTACTGCTGAACTGACATATTTACATTTTTCTTGTTAATGTTGCTAATTCACCTGAACTCCATAGGTCCCTTGTTTGAGTCCAGCTATGTCTTAGGGCCAGTTCGGAACCAGGATCATGAAAAACCTGAAAAGTGTAACCCGGTTCCCAACAGCCCTGATGGAAAAGTGGTATAAGTCAGGGTTCCTCAGTGGGGGTAGTGCTATCCGCCAGTGTGCATTCAGAGAACATCAGGGGGCATTTATTTAAGGTGAGCTTAGGCCAAAGATTAACAATGACACAAGCTGAAACATTATATTTACTTGCTAAACGTTTGCAACATTCATACCATGTTTGGATGTGTCAAAGCAAACGTTCCAAACCCATTAGTCCTGTTAACAGTGCATGGAGTACATCCATGCACTGTTAAAAGGGTCATCCGTTGATTACCTGTGTTTTCTGTCAGTGCGCATCCACTGTTGATAACTAATTGTAATGGGTTCTATGCTTTTGACGTAACACATCTGGTGTATTAAAATGCTTAATGTACAAAATACTAAACATGGCTTAATGTCCTAAAACCTCAACCACTGAAAACCAATTTCCTCTCACATTCCTCTTCTCAAAACACAAATAATTTTGTGTTTTCTCCCCATAGAAAACAAGTTATAAAGAAAATGTTTAACATGAGTTAATGCATTAATACAGTGATATAAGACCACACTCAGTATAAACCTTACTGATGTTGCAAACCATATACAGACAAGCAGATGTGGCCAGAATATGAATGCATGAGCCAAAATGCATGTTAGGGGTTTTCCTCCCATTGAAAATCATTATGAAGAAAAGTCTTAACAGATAAAGATATAAAATGCTGTTTATACAGTTTTTATACTAAAATATATAACTATGTACAGGCGAGCAGATGAAACAAAAATATGAACGCAGTATGCTAAATCGCATGGAAAGTGTTTTCTTTATAATGAGGAAAATGTTTAAAGCCTGGGTATACTTTATATTCATGATTTATTTTACAGTGAATGGTAAATATACACCTGATGAATAAAAAAAAAAGTCAGACAAGTCAGTCATTATTAAATTGTGCCAATGTTGGTTTATACACCATCCCATTTTGTCCAATCTTTGTAGGCCCAGGACAAGAAAATAAGTGAATACTTGCAAACAAATCCAATTATAAAGCACACTGCAGGTTCAAACAGTGGTTAACATTACAGTGTTACAACCATCCCCAGGTTCTGCTCCCGTGTACACACACAGACACTTCTTGTACTGTTTCTGTAAAATACTTTTCTTATTACAGAAGTTCAAACCTGCTGTTCTACAACAATCAGTGTCAGTCCTGACCTTTACACACACATGCAGTACAGTGCTAAACGTAATACAGAAAGATGAACCTGTAATTGCTTATTTGCTTTTTGTTGACCAGTAATTCCAAAAATCACCTCTGCCTCAGAAAGTATACATCATTTTCTGTAGACAGTATACAGAATTCAGTCTCTTTCATTGTCTTGAGGGTATTTCCCCTCCTCATATTTCCTCTCTCTTTCTCTTCTGGCTGTGTGAGACGGACTTCATCATGTTACCCTTAATAAACCCAAGTCACCTCTATCTCTCTCTTTTTAGCCGTGCAATAGAGGTGACTCATCCACTGCTCGCTCTGTGCAGATAAGAACACTTGCCTTTTCATTCATGATTTTGACTAAAGGGGGAAACAAGCTCGAAAACAACCCACTGTCTTCACGCTTTCACTACAGTGTGATAAACAGACCAAAAAAGCAGAAGGACAGAAAAGATTTAATTATCCGTCATGATAAAAGAAGAAAAGGATAAGAGAAAAGCTCTTCATTCTGTCCAGACGTTACGTAAGTGTATCACTGGCCTTACTGTTTGAAAGACGCACACAATTGAGATATTTCTACATTTAATGATCGATCCAGACACTATCTGCTGTTATTTATGAAATATCTGTGTGCAAATTAAAGTAAAGACCAGCTGGCACTCCTAGTGCTCTTCAGAGCTTTGTTCAAGCAGCTTGAAGCCGCTGACACACACAGACACCTACAGGGTAAATACCTTCATCTAGATATTAATATTTTCTGACAGTGGAGACAAATTTTCCTACTTTAGCAAGAGTGCATTAATATTTATTGTATGTGTGTCTTTGGAACACATGCACTGCCCCTAATGCTGTCCCACACAGAGTAATGTGTTATCACTGCTGCACAATGTACTCAAAATGACATGTTTTTCAGAATCATAACTGTGCCATACCATTCTGTCAGGATTAGGATAAAACGACGACTGCAGCCAGAAAGAATGAGTCTTTGCTGGAGATCTGTGTTTGATGATCAACAATTGCTGCCCCAAGAGGCATAAACCCACACACTTGTACACAAACAGCATGATCGGAATTTAATTCAGCGTGGCTCTGTCTTGTCAGATCGTTTTATTTGCAGTTGAATGTATCTTCTCTCTCTTTTAATGTTATACCTGTGTGAAATTGAGAAAATGAGTTGAAGATGAGAGGCAACTTTGAATCAACACTTCTTCCTGTGCCAAAATATGCTCTGATTCCCTTCATTAAATTCTCTGCAAAAACACATTTTCCTCATCTGGTTGTCTGTAAGAGTTCATTACAGGAAAAATGTCCCAACGCAATTATTCCAAGAAAGACGCTGCATAAATTGAGCCCGTGTTCGTATAATGTATCTTCAAGGGCAGAATTATTTTGATTATAAATAGATAAAAGCACTCTGAATTCAACAAAGTATTAGAGCACCGCAGTAAACCGCTTTCAACAGGATTCATTGTTGTGCATGAGCATCCTCACTCCTACAAGACAATCAAACTGACAGAGACTAATTATACCAGTGTAATAAACACTACCATTTAAAAGTCAGTAAAAAACGTCTCTAATGCACAAGGCTGCATTTGTTTGATCAAAAATACAGTAAAACAGTATCAAATATTACAACTTCAAATATCCCTCTAACTTTCTATTTTAATGAATTTCGAAATGTAAATGATTCTTGGATGGCAAAACTAATATTTTCAGCAGTCATTACCTCAGAAATCATTCTAATATGCTGCTTTTTCTATTTTTTTTTTTTTTTTTTTTTTTAAGAAACATGTATTACTATCAGCATTGAAAATGGTTGCTAAATATTTTGGTGGAAACCATGAAACTTTTTGTGACATTTGCCAAGTTTGGTAACCCATAGTTGGAATTGGTGCTCTGCATTTAACACAGCATTGAGAAGTGAACACACAACGCTATCTCATGACCAATTCGTACGAATTTTACGAGGTGGCTTATTCATACGAATTTGTACGACCTCACTCGTATGATTTTGTACGACCCCAGTGATGGTTAGGTTTAGGGGTGGGGTTAGGTGTAGGTCATTCGTACAAATTCATACGAATTGTGCAAATCGTAAAATACTTATGATTTGGCAACAATCGTATAGATTTGTACGAGTGTGGTCGTACGAATTCGTACGAATAAGCCACCTTGTGAAAAACATTTTATCCTACCCTGACATTTTATCCTACCCATCAGATTTTCCTACACGGGTTTACTGCTCACGCGCACATCAATATCGTGTCCTTTTTCTCATGCTAAATAACGTTATTTAATGTATCTGCATTGCTGTAAGGGCAGGTTTAGGGTTGGGGTAGGTGTAGACTTTAATAAAAAAGGAAATCTTGTTTTTTTTTAATTTGTAGAAAATAATATTAATTGTTGGTTTCATGTAGCTGTATCCCTTCTAGCTACAACCGCGAATATAACACATAATTACTGTATTTGCAGTACTTTAAGGGTAGGTTTAGGGTTGTGGTAGGTGTAGACGTTAATAAACCATAACTTTACATTAGCATTTTTCGTTTGTCGGATTGTACTACCCACTGTTTTAGTGGGAGGTAGGAAAATCTGACAGCGTAGGACAAATCAACAGAACACCGGCCCAAGACTCCAACCAACAACCTTAGGGTTAGGAGTCAAACTCTCTAACCACTAGACCACAACTTCACGTGTTATAAAGCCATGCATCGAATCCCCATATTTTAATGCTGGACACAACCTGTGAATGGACTGAAAATAGACTTTTTACCCAGAATTTACTAAAATAGAATTTACCCAGTCAATGCTTTTATACAGGATCCGATCATAACATCTGAAAAAATAAGGATATGTCTGACATCTCTGATGTTATTTCCAGCACCCGGGGAGCAACTGGGGTTTCAGTGCCTTGCTCAAGGGCACTTCAGCAATGGGTATTGAGGGTGGAAGAGAGTGCTGTTCATGAACTCCCTCCACCTACAACTCCTGCCAGCACAGAGACTCGAACCTGCAACCTTTTGGGTTTTTAAGTCAAACTCTCTAACCATAAGGCCACAGCTGCCCCCATTATAAAATATTAACAGCATCAATAAAAAGAAAATATCCTTATGATAAAAGCTAAAAGTCTTATAATTTATAGGTTTTATAGGCCTTATGGCCAAACAGATTACTGACCAGGTCATTTTTTTTTTGTTTTTCAGAATCCCATTACCTGTGAACTTTCTGTCAATGAGACAGTTATTCCCGATTGAAAACAACATTCTACTTCCTGTGTGTTGTGGCTAATTTAATTCAAATTTGCAATATGAACTGGTGTTTTAAAATTCTGTACTGCCAGTTTTGTAATTCTGAATTATGCCCAGCTCTGGTATTTTCAGCATGTTCTTGTGTATTTAAGACATAAAATAGGGGGGGGAGCAGAAATGGCCATTCTCCATAGTCTTTAACAGTTTGTTACAGAGTGCAGTCAGTGGACAGACCCTCATTTGTTACATAGGGGAGAAATACATGTTCAGACAGACTGTATGGTGGGAAAAGAGCCAGCTGCTCTCAGCGGCAAAACAAACACTCACACCCCTGTACAAATCTGACAGAAGCAAATACATTTTTCTAAACCCTTTTCTCCAGCTGCCTTATACCAGCTTTTATTATCTGATCCAAGTTAAAACATTTATTTGTCAGACAGACTAAAATAGTAAAGTCTATATTTAAGGACAGGATTAGTGACAGGGATAAAATGCACTTGGTTAATGAGACCTTGGCTTGATTTCTTCAGTATCAAAATGCCTAAGTTCATGCAATGTAAATATTCATTATCACAATCTTAAATGCAAACATTCAATGACAAATAATAGGCTGCACATTTTATGTGGTCTAGACACGTTCAAAATCAAAATATGGAGAAAGGTGTTTAGTTCTGTCAATTCAAATAGTAGGACTTTAAGGTCTTGTGAAGGAGTTTGAAAGGCCCAAATGAGACATGTTAAGTTAATGCCATAAGTTAATAATATCTCTTTTTTTAATTTACAGGGTTAGTTCACCCAAAAATGAAAATTAGCTTGTGTTTTACTCAACCTAAAAACATCCTACGTGTATATGACTTTTTTCTTTCAGACAAATCAGTGTTATATTAAAACTTATATGTACTAAAAAAATTAAACTGAAATTATAAATGAATAAAAACACAGACGTAATAAAATTACTAAAACTTTAACTAAACTGAAAACAGAAAATACGGAAATAAAAATATTCAAAATATATTAATAAAAACTATATTAGTGTATAAAAGATACTAACAATGCCTCAGATGACTTCAGTGTCCATTTTACTGTAATATTGTCCACTAATTGTTTTATGCATTGTGCTGGATTTGTTGTTTTTCTTATAGACCATACATTATGCCTTACACAAAGTAAATAAGTGTTATAGAACTCTCTAGAAGAAAGGAAAGTCACAAGATGACAATACACTCCCGTGAGTACCTAATAAACCTCTCACATCATTTTGTGCTCTTACAAACCCTAAACCAGTCTTTATGTAAATTACTATAATTATTGATGGTAATTATCTAACATTGCTATTATTTTATAATTGAGTACTTTGATGATAAACTAACAAAGGCTAAAGATACATATCGGAAGGGTAGACAGAAACACAGAGACACATGTGGTGGGTAAGCAGGTGAGAAGTCCTTAGAAAGTCAGTTTCCACTAATAGCACATTCTCTCTAGAGAGCAGAGACATGCCCGCAGCTCATCCATGTGATCAAAGAGACCCTAATATAGTAGAATCATCATTTGCAACTAAGTCTTTAATGTAGTCGTTTTGTCTTACAAATTATTTAACAACGTGAACAAGATTAGATTTTCATCACTATTACTTCTGCAGAAGAGCATTATACAGTACATCATGTAAACATGGGAGCATTGGGATTCTAGGGTGCAAAGACCCCAAGCATATAACGAAACACATATTTCATATAATAGGCTACATACTGAAGTGGAACTGTGGGATCATCACTTCATTTACACTCCTTTTGCATTATGGGAACGTGTTGATGGACTGAAGACGGCGATGTTGTCGAATGAGTCAGAGATTGCCATAGAGACACTGGCCACCCTGTCGTGATTTACTGAGTCATTATGTGCCCCCTTGCAAGGTGTGTGTTTGATGTACATGCTGTTGAATGACAATGGTGGAGACTTACAGCGAGAGAGCTATTTTTGATTTCAAAATATGTGACATAATGAACTGTGTTGGAAAAACTTGATGGTGTTTTAATTTTATTTTGTATTTGATTATATTTTAAAATGTATTGATGTTTTTATGTTTAAACATTTATATTACTAATATTAATATTAATTAATAAATACATTTAATTCTAGCATTAAATAACAACTGTTAGTAAATAAATAAATAAATAAAACATTTAGCGAGTGTTTTCTATTTTAATATATATATATATATATATATATATATATATATATATATATATATATATATATATATAGCAGGAATTTAAATTAATTTATAGTTAATTTATATATTTATAGTAATTATTTATATAATAATTAAGGGGTTAATTTTTGAGGGTGAGTAATTAAAGGGTTCATATGATGTTGCTAAAGATAAATATATATTTTTTTTGTATTTGGTGTAATGAAATGTTTTTTGGTTTAAGGTTAAAAAATATATATTTTCCACATGCTGTACATTATTTTTTCTCCTCTGTGCCCCGTCTTTCTGAAACATGTAGTTGTTTACAAAGCTCATCAATCTGAAAAGTGAGGTGTGCTCTGATTGGCCAACTATTCAGTGCATTGCGATTGGCTGAATACCTCAAGCGTGTGTCGGAAATGTTACGCCCCTTACCATACTGTGATGCCGTGTGTCCCGGCACAAGAAAACAATAAAACCCATTACAAACAAGGCATTTGTTGCATCCAGTAGGGACATAATTACTGATTATAATGACTTATAATGTCTTTTTATGCGTTGTGTTGCATATCGCACCGCATAAACATAAAACCATGTCTGCATTTGAAACGACAAACAACAAACGCTACTCTACACTGCTCAAAACTCGTGCTTGAATCATCAGTGGCAAATTCTTTAAATATAAAAACACACTTACAGACTGTGAGTCATAAGATCCAGACTGTCCTTGCCAAGAGTGAGGAACGGCCGGCAGATTCGATGAAGGAGCAGCCGGGGGCTTGCGGCAACCAAATGTGATGACCCCGGGCTGGATTCTGCTTCTTCCACAGTGAAATCTGATCGGGCGATCCACAGCGCAAAGTTAATGTATTTCCTCAGCGACCAGCACGGATCAGCTAGTTCATGCATTCATGACCTCTAGACTGGACTATAGTAATGCACTTCTAGGTGGTTGTTCTGCTTCGTCAATAAACAAGCTACAGGTAGTCCAAAATGCAGCAGCTAGAGTCCTTACGAGGTCAAGAAAATATGATCATATTACCCCAATTTTACAGTCTCTGCACAGCTACCTATTAAGTTCCGTATCAGTTACAAATTATCATTACTTACCTATAAGGCCCTAAATGGTTTAGCTCCAGCGTACCTAATTAGCCTTCTACCACGCTAAACCCATCACGCACCCTAAGGTCACAAAACGCTGGACTTTTGGTCGTTCCTAGGATAGCAAAGTCCACTAAAGGAGGTAGAGCTTTCTCACATTTGGCTCCCAAACTCTGGAATTGCCTTCCTGATAATGTTCAGGGTTCAGACACACTCTCTCTGTTTAAATCTAGATTAAAAACACATCTCTTTCGCCAAGCATTCGAATAATGTATATTTTAAATTAGTTGCATCTGATCAAAGGTGCATTTTTATTAATTAGCTTGGGTTAAACTAATTTTACTTTGTTGGATCAGCAGCTATGCTAATGATTTACACAAGCTCCAGTCTGGATCCAGAACACCTGAGAAGAGATGATGCTGACCCCTCAGAGGACCTCAGATGATGCTAACCCTGAATCAACAAACAGAACTAACAAATATTGCTAAATGTGTGACTGAATCATATAATAACTTAATTAATAATATTGATTGTTCATCGTCTAGCTGACTACGTCTTGTATTATTATTATTATTTTTATTTTTTCTAAAATCCTGTCAAATGTGCACAAACTACTAGCTACTACTAAATATTGTAGAAACATAATTTTCTGTAAAGTTGCTTTGTAACGATTTGTTTTGTAAAAAGCGCTATACAAATAAACTTGAATTGAATTTAATTGAATCAGCTCTAGGCATGATGAAGCCTTTTGTATATATATATATATATATATATATATATATATATATATATATATATATATATATATATATATATATATATATATATATATATTTCTTTGGATGTGAGACTTTAGTCTTTGCAACTTTACAGATCTTTTTTATGCACCAAGATCTTGTAACACTCCAAACTTTCAGTATATACAACATACATTCTCTGAAAACATGTCCTAATACCTAATGGCCATATTCCTTTGAAGTTAAAATGAAATTGTTTTAAATATGTTGAGATGTCTTTACTAAAACACAAGACAAAAATCTTGTTGTCTTTCAACATTGTACACTAAAAGACATTCTGTTGGGAATTTCAGTCAGTCTTGAACACAGAACAAGCAGTATAAACTTACATCACATCAGATTAAATTTAAATCAGTTCTTTTCCTGAACTAAGGTTGTGATACCAGGTGATTAATCACTAGCGTCTACGCAGAGGTGTGAGATGTCTCTGACCCAAATGTCACAGGCATGTCTTTCATAATCATGGGATTTGGCATGATCTTTTGAAGATTTCCGGCTGCTTTCCAATTATACATTCATCAAATGAATGTCTCTGCCGATGACGAATTACCTGTAATATTGGCCAAGTGTTGAGCACTGAAGACAAAACAAAGTTAAAGGCGAAGAGCAGAAAGAGAAGCAAAGAGATATTAAAGGAATATCTGCTCGATTTAAATAAGTGCTTGTACTGTAGATTATAGCTAATAAATGTTGAATGTGAGTGTGATGTGAAATTAGAAAGCATTGTTTTTGGTTTGTTTATATATTTCTTTGCACATTTGATCATGTAAAAAACATTAACCTTACAGCTGAGCAAGGTTTATAGGCAAATTTATGGCTGAGTTGTTTTTTGTTAAATCTGTGAGCTGAAGCAATACATCTGATCTTAACGTTTTTTTATTAAAGATTATAAGAACACATTAATAAAAAAAATTATACAAATAAAAAAAAAATAATGAATTGCACTGATACATTATTTATAATAAACAGTATTCCATTAAAAAAATAAGAATTTAACATTTTATTCTCATGGGGACTTTAATCATTCTTTCCACCAACTTTTTGTTCGTCCTTCCCCGTTCACCCCACAGCTTGCCCGGAGCATAGGCAGGCAAAAAAAAAAAAGCTAAAAAGAAGAAATTAAGTGACAGAAGCAGAGAACACAGAGTTTGTTCCCTTACCTTTGTTCTTGTAAATGAGGCACAGATGGGAGATAATTAATTATTGTGATTCACTAGCAGCTAATTCAATCTTAAAGGGGTCATATGATGCGATTTAACATTTGTCCTTACTCTTTAAAGTGTTATAATATCTTGGTGCATAAAGAAGATCTGTAAAGCTGCAAAGACTAAAGTCTCAAATCCAAAGAGTTATTCTTTATGAAATGTTAAACTCCTCCACGCCCTCCTAAAACGGCTCACTGTAACACACAGCCCCACATCTACATCACGATGTGGGAGGATTTGCATAACACCGTCCAAATATTCACGCAAAGAAGATGTAGCTTTTATTCTCTCTGTTTCCGCTGGCGCCATGTTGTGGAGAGGCTGTGTGTTTCATTGTGAGTATGAAACTACTTTCTTTGGCCTTGATATCTGATAAAGAGGATGATATCTGCTTCATTTCCCTGTGGAAATACATTAACTTTGCGCTGTAGATCGCCAGATCAGCTTTCACTGCGGACTTTAAGCAGACTACAGTCCGGGGTCGTCACAGGTGGTTTCTGCAAGCCCCGGCTGCTCCTCACTCAAGCCGCCAGTAGTTCATCACTCTCCAATCACAAATGCAGACATGTTTTTATGGTTATGCGGCGTGATACACAATGCATAAAAAGACAGTAAAAGTCATTATAATCAGTAATTATGTCCCTACTGGATGCAACAAATGCCTCGTTTGTAATGGGTTTTATTGTTTTTGTCTTGTCATGCCGGGACATGGCATTATAGTTTGGTAAGGGGCGTAACATTTCCATCACACCCTTGAAGTATTCAGCCAATCGCAATGCACTGGACAGCTGGCCAATCAGAGCACACTTCACTTTTAGTGTTTCAGAAAGGTGACTCATAGTCATAGATGAAAAACAATAATGTACAGTATGTATAACGCATGGAAGCATTACACCAAATACAAAAAATTATGTTATTTTTAGCAACATCATATGACCCATTTAATTACAAGCAGGAACAGCTCTAAAATGTCCTGACACAACTATTGGTACACTTAACATTAGCACGCATTAAGGTCGTGTGTTAAAAAGCATGCACTGAATACCCATATTTTAATGCTGGACACAAACTGTGAAAAGACTGAAAATAGACTTTGAATTAACACAGTCAATGCTTTCATACAGGATCATCAGATCATAACATCTGGAAACAATAGGATATGTCTGACATCTCTGTATCTACACTATCATGTAGATATTAATAATTATTACATTTTAAATAGTCTATATTGTCATATATTTGCCTGATTCTATATCTGTTTAAACAGATGTAAGTATTTTGTACATACTAAATAAATAATAAGACGTATTAATTCATGAAATATAGAACGATTAAAATGCTGTGCTAATTAGTGTTAATGCGCCATCTGGTGGCCAATGTTAAAACAGCACTTATGCCCGACCAAAAATATTCATAAAATGTTCAAAGTATTAATTCAATGCTCAGAAGGGTATTCTGGCACCATTTCACCCAATCACCATGTGCAATATAATAAAAGATCAAAGTGATTTGGATCACTAGCTTTCTAATCTTTTTGTATTCTGTGTTCTTTTCATTTATTATACAATTAACAAAAGCAAACAAGACCTCTAACACTAGCTTGCTCTAATCTTTTTCTGTTTTCTTTTAATTTATTATATTATTTAAAAGCCCTTGATTTGTGTACTGCGTTAAGCTAACCTGAGTCTTATTATTGCACTTGTACATCATGGTTCTTTTCTTGATTTTGATTGCTTCCATTGTCCTCATTTGTAAGTCCCTTTTGGATAAAATCGTCTGCTAAATGGCTAAATGTAAGTTCAGAATGTATTATTTTAAAAGAGAGGCAGTAAACATGTTTTTACAACTAATATTACTAGAAACACTGATTCAAGCACATTATGTAGTTTGTCTAGATTTTGTTTCTAACTAGTATGAAAAAAAGATAATTACAATTAGATAATTTCCTAAATGAAATAGCCTACATGACCCTAAAAGTGGATTGAAACTATGTTAAATAAAACTGTAGTTAAACTAGAAACTTGAATGTAAATAAGGAAAGGACAGAAAGGCTGAGACTGATGGATGTACATAAAAAAGCAAATTCTGGGCCAGGTGTGCCCAAATCTCAAGACATTTTAAATAAATTATCAATATTCAGTATGCAAATAAGTGTGATTCAAATGTTTATGGTTAGATTTTAAATGTCCAGTCTCAATAGGAGATTCTTGAGAATTTTATATGAATTTAAGAGAAGGTTTAAACTAAAATTAGATACCCAAGACTGAAAAATTATCTTTGAAACAGTTTCAGACAGTGCCATTTGTATGTTCAGCCTAACCTGAATGTTACAGCAATATCAAAACTGTCTAGCAAGCACTATAATAAACTGAAGTCGACAGTCTAAGCGCAATGATCATGCACAGAGTAGGATACGTGCAAGCACTTTTAGAGGTCATGGTATACTATATATAATGGAAAACTGAACCCGAGGGGTCATTTAAATCAGACCTATTCCTTTACTACCTAAACAAATTCCTTTACACAGGGGAAACAAAGCATTTTAAAACTACAACGCGCTTCTGTATACACAAAACAGACAGGGTAAAATGAACAAAACTATATATATTTTTTAAAAAGGTTTTATTTACAGACTCTGAAAGTTCAGAGGTATTTACATTGCTATTTATATTCCAACTGTAAACCAGAAATGCTTGACTAGATTACAAATAAATGCAAATGAGCCTGTCACTCTGCACACATTGAAAACGACACACTGGTGACATTTGAGACCAGTGGGATAAAGTTATACACAAATGATGACCGCAAGGCATCTGAAGAATGAAAGAAATAAGCAAATGAGGCTTTGCTGAAAAGAGAACTGATGTAGGTTCGGTTCTCGTGAAAGCAGTGGATGTTCTGGATCTATAATCACAGAAACTAGATGCAGACAACACTTTCTTTACTGTGGACACACACACACACACACACTCAGTCTGAGTCACTGCTGCTGCTGGAGGAATCTGTTGACATGGCCTCAACATCATCTTCATTTTCCTTGTTATGACCAGGTGGCTCCAGGCCAAAATCGTTGCCATGGTGAGGAGGCAGAATCCCCATGGAAACATCAGCGGACTGCCATGGATATTGTGGGGTTAGAATATCTAAAAGCGAAAGGAGAAAGACATTAGCCAAAAATAAACATCAAGGAAACATTCAGTGCTTCAGCAGAAATGTCCATAGCCACACACAAACCACAATATTTGTATGATAAAGAAAACCGGAGGAAACGGAAGAGTGAACCTGCCTGGCAATCTCCCAGCAGCCAGTGCGTCTCCTGGCAGGTGCCCGTTCACTCCGTTGGTGGGCATGTTGCTCATGTTACCCAGTATTCCACTGCGCATCTCCAGATCCGTGGGGTACGGCCTGCGGGGGTCACCTACACATACATGCACATCATAAGAACAAGAACAAATATGTGAAAGAGACAAATAAAAGAACTGTATAAAAGTCGGTTTACCTGGAACCCAGTTGAGAGGAGCACACACTGCGTTACTGGCACTGATCCTGTGAGCGTATTTGATGATCTCCTCTGAAGAGATACTCCCTGGTGACAAGAGGCCATCTTTAACTACAACAGGATCTATTTGATACTATGGTAAATCAATACATTAAATCAAGTTCTTGCATCTCAGTATCATGACTTAATCAATTCTACTGAGAACTCCCATATATGTCAAATATTAAATCATCTGAAACATGCTGGAGCTTTAAATCATGTCAGGCGTATGTGAAGCCAAGTTTCTTTGTATAGTGCATTTAGTGTATAGTCAGTTTAAATCAGTTCCTTTAGGCTTGAAGATCATGTGTTGTTTTTTGTTTTAAATAATGAATGCCATTTTAATTTATGTTTGTATCATATTTCTGTTCATCTCGGAGAACCATTAAAATAAAAATATTTCTTGTTTAGTGAAGGAATAATGTTCCAGAAAGTAATAATTAAGTGTCTTGTACACCGATGTCATTCCCCTTTCAACAATGCAAAACGTAAATATGACCTAGTGTGAATTATAGTAAGGAGAGAATTATTTTCCAGAAAATATGGTCATAATTTCAATAACACAATAATACCATTTCTGGCCTTTTCGATAGACTTCAGCTTTTCTTTGGCTTGGTAGACAGCAGTGGCCTGATAATGAATGAAAAACAGAATTATTGCCAGCTTAAAGAACATAAATATTGTGAATAAATATCTAAAAATACTGTGTGTTGCACTTTATCTTGAGGTGTCCATGTTAGTGTAAATACAGTTGCTTGTCATTACGCATAATTTACTGGAATTCCTATAGTAATAACAATGCTGACGTTATTTTTAAGGTGTCCTTGACTCGAATCAAAATACATTTGTAATGTTTTTGTTAATTTTGTTAATTTCAATGATTTCTCTCAAATCAAACTCACAACAACACAACACGCAGTTGTTTTTGCTGGAAATTAAACATCTACAAAGTTGCACAAAAACTGATGGTTTGTGGTGTAATAAAGCATGCTGATCTGTAACTGAATGCTCCTGAAACAAACACGTAGTGGCTCAGTTACCAGTATATGCTCAGCCTCTTTGAGTTGTTTCTGGAGCTGCTGGATGTCGCTGTCTCTCTTCTCGACCTCCTTCTCCAGAGCCTGCATCTCCTGGTGCACTTTGCCCTGCTCCACCGCCGTCTGCATCAGCTCCTGGAACTCTTTATCTCTCTGCACTAACAGCTCCAGTATCTGCCCACAGAATCAGCAAACGGTCAATTCACAAGGCAATTATTAAAACTTATGCTGAATCTAATTAAACAGATAATGCAAAATGCATTTCTTAGTTAGAAATTCTTAGGATTTTTTGTTTTTTAATTTTCCCAGGCTAAATCAGAATTAAACATCAGTAAATATCAGATACAAATCCATCTTCTTGAGATTTCAATGATGCCCTAAGTATTGTGTGTGCTTGTGTGTGTAAACAGTGTCTCTCACATCAGTGTCCTCTCCAGGCTGGGGCAGTTTCTGTGTCCTGGACAGCGCCAGCATCTCTATCAGCTCTCTGCAACACAAACAACAAAATATGAGAACCGAAGAGGAGCTGTGTGTGTGAAAAGTAGTAGTCTATAATGTGTTGGCAGTTGGGAAAACCGCAAACTCGAGTGGACAACGGAGACTGTGATTTATTTATTCTATTATGAGCTAATCCAGCAACTGTTGGCAGGAATGAATGGGGAATTCATGAATGAACTACAGCAGTTTAATATCATACTGCTTTGTAACAGCTAAAAAAGCAGACAGAAATAACATCAAAGCTTATTTCATCTAAACATGCAGAATATATGCAGACAAACCTTGATAAAACTTCAATATCATCCAGAGTGGATAAAAGCTTCTCTTTCGTCGGTTTCTCTGCCGCCGCCATGACAGTTTCTCCTCGTCTGCGCATGCGTGAAAAATAACACGCAGAAGCAAGAGAGACAGTGACGTCTGTTGGCGGAAGGACCACAGCATACACTCGCTCTCAATTAAATATTATTATCCGTAGTGTTCATATAAACATTTCTTGGTAATACAGTAAACGACGAAGCACATATCACTTATGACATTGTAATTTGGTACTTGTTTATTTCCTCAGCGCTGGTGAGAATCAGCCAATATTCGTTTTTGATTGCTGGATTATTAGCATATTTTGCATTATATGTTTAAATTGCCAAGAAGATGCAAATGTTATGTTTTAATGACAGTCAGAGGAGAATTTGTACGTCTAATCGCAAATGTTGAAATTCCATAGAGATACGTGATTCAGAAATTATGTGATTTGTCAATAAGCAAAAATCCACTTGTTGTCATCTTTATAGCCTATAACACTTTCATCTTACCGTTAATAATTTAATTGAAATTATTTAGTTGAAGAATTTAATTAAATCATCAAATTAATAGTTACAAATAAACCCAAAGACTGATTAACAACAGCAAGATCTGGAAACATATTACTTTTTGTTATACTAGGTGGCTCTCCAAATTATGGAGGAGGCAGTGAAATGGTCCCAAATAACAGACATGTTCTGGGCATCAACGGGCAGAGATCCTACAGGTGAAATAAACTGAAGCACATGCATAGACAGTAAAATAGAGCACAGATGGAAATTAGCATCTAACCATTGATGTGAGCAGTAATGGTGGCTTTCTTAATATAGTATGTGTACACTGAACTATGAACCCCCCCCCCCCCCCCCACACACACACACACACTAATTATATGATGGCATGCACTAGTCACTTGTGCAGCATTGGTCTGCTCACTACCTCATTCGGCATGGAACTGACGTCATTCCACTACCTCATCAGTCAGTTAAATAACTGCTCTTGGTCATTTGTCACTTTAATCAGACTTAAGATATTTTTAATAAGTGATTTTTTTGCACTAAAAAATCTTTTAACTGCACTATTGTTCACTTCATTGATTTGCACTATATCTCTCATTTGCCTTGCGCTGCTTTATTTAACTTTATTTTTAATTTTATTATATGTCTTTTTTCATCATTCCCTTATTGTATCTACATTTTATATTTGATCTAGTTATTTTTTAGGCTTTAATGTTAATGTTCTCTGTATGCACCGGGGTCTGAGAGTAACGCAATTTCGATTCTCTGTATGTATGTATCTGTACAAGTGGAAATTGACAATAAAGCAGACTTGAACTTGAACTTGAATATATAAAATATTTTTGCAAGGGTTCTATGAAGTCGTGGCCTAGTGGTTAGAGAATTTGACCCCTAACCCTAAGGTTGTGGGTTTGAGTCTTGGGCTGGCAATAACCACGACTTGCCCTTGAGCAAGGCACTGAACTCCCAACTGCTCCCCAGGTGCAGCATAAATGGCTGCATACTGCTCCGAGTGTGTGTTCACTGCTGTGTGTGTGTGCACTTTGGATGGGTTAAATGTAGAGCACAAATTCTGAGTATGGGTCACCATACTTGGCTGTATGTCACGTCACTTTCACATGACGTCAGTAGTGTATATATATATATATTTTAGACCACAGTGGGCCAGTGGTCTACGAAATTTCCCGGTAGATTTTTTTGGTCGCATTCCGCCCCTGCGGTTGTCACTATATTTTTTCCCTTATACGTCTACATTTAACTGCAAAGTACTGGTGATTTTAAAATAGTCAATTGTAATAATGTATTGAGAAGTAGAAAATTCTTGTCATGGTGGTACTTTCCAAGTTGATCTTCTAGTAGTTGTCACTAGAGGCAGTTGAGAGGCTGAGCTGGAGATGTTGTGATCTGTCATGCGTCACACACAGACTTGCTGCTGAGCAGGAAACCAACTAAACGCTTTCATTTTGCGCTTTCTTTCTCTGTCGAGCTCGCGAATCTAACCACTTTACAGACACTTTTCAATATGGTTAAAGTCTCTTTTAACAAGGCTCTCGCCATAAAGGATACAAAGAAGGAATGTCTTATTGCTGGTGTACAGGTACTGTAACGTTACTAACAAATATTGCTGAATATTTACTTCTATTGAATTGCGTAACAGCATTTTAGCAATGTTAGGGTTCAATGTTATCTCGTAATTAAGGCTTTTAATCGAAAAGTCTAGTTATATTTGAACATTGCTTTTTTACATAAATATATATATTATTTTGAGAGAAGTATAGAAAGTATGCCAAATGCAGAAGTACATGGGTTCCTTTGTTTAGGTTTGCTCTTCAAACTTTGATCAAGTTGACTGAAAGTGTTATAAAATGGCTGACGGCCCAAAGTTTGTCAAAGACTGGTAACTCTAATCACTCTTGTAATCATTACCCTGGTAAAAAAAAAAAAATAGCTCTGTTCTTCTCACCTCCTTAAATTGATATTTCATTAAATTACATTATATAAAGAGCTGTCTTAGTCCACAAAGTAGAAAATATAAATATTTTATTCAGTTACTTATGTCTATCATTTTAATTGTGTTTTTTTAACCTTAGATCATATTTTATGTGTTTAATTGTAATTTATTTTGATGTATTCAATTTATATGTTTTGATAAGCGAATGATAATAATAAATAAATAAATCCCATAGGGGCTGTTTACTGATACCAAGTTCACTTAGTTAAATGAAAGATAAGTGTAATTAGTTACTACGGTTTTTTGACAGAGTCCTTGGTTACCATAGTTCATTTTTAAAATGCTATGTATAATTTCCTGGTATTGTTGGGTGTGAGACTGCCTGAACAGGTTGTACTGTGCTTGTTATTTGTGTGTGTTTGTTGGCAGCTGCCTGACACAGTCTGTTGTTGCCTCACTGAAAAGTTTTTCTTTATTATATTTGTATACGAATTAAAAAGGAAGCTCTTCACTGCTTATGTATTTCTTAGAAAAAGGATTAAATACTTGTGACACAAGTGACTAGAATAGAATGGAATTTATGTGGGTGGGCCGCACTAGTTAAAAATGACCAAATCAAGGCTAAACTATGGGCCAGTTTTAAATTTAAATTTATAAGCAATAGGTGTATTTCAGTGTCCTGTAAAGTGGACTTAACCATTTTGTGTGTGTGTTTTATGTGATGGAAGCAGGGAACATGGTTGTGTTTCTCTGAATTGTATTTTTTTTTAGAATAATTTAACTCTGTTTCTCACAACACACTAGAATTATTTTTCGTTCATTACCAGGAGACTTCACTGATATATGTGTGAGTTCTTTTCACGGGTTGTGGAAGACAGACGTGTTGAGACATGTTTTATGTGTGCACTCTCACACATGTTTAAGATACAGGCAACTCTGAAGAAATTTAGTCTATTGCATAAGCAGACATAACTACAAGCCAAGACTAAGATAGTTGGACTTCAACTTAAAGGGATGGTTTGCCCAAAAAAAAAAATTCTGTCATTAATTATTCACCCTCATGTCGTTCCAAACCGTAAGACCTTTGTTCATTTTCAGAACACAAATTAAGATATTTTTGATGAAATCTGAGAGCTCTCTGACACCAATGTAACATAAAAAATCTCAGACCCAGAAACATAAGGACATCAGTAAAACACTCCATGTGATATCAGTGGTTCAACTTCAGTTTTGCGAAGCTATGAGAATACTTTTTGTGCAAAAAGAAAACAAAAATAAAGACTTTATTCAACAATTCTTCTCCACAACACTACCGTCCTCTGCCATTTTGGAGAGTACCACAGCACATACACATGCTTTCCTCTGAACGTAATCAGGGTGCTTACTCGGGGAGAAGAAATGTTGAATAAATTATTTTTGTTTTCTTTGCGCACAAAAAATATTCTTGTAGCTTCGTAAAATGTACTACGTTTCTACATTTTTTTCAAAAATATCTTAATTTGTGTTGCGAAATTGAACGAATGTCTTACATGTTTGAAGGACATGAGGGTGAGTAATTAATGACACAATTTTCATTTTGGGTTGAACTAACCCTTTAAGCTTAGAAACTGTTCTACTGCTTGTCTATACCACGTGATAGTTGCTGTTGTTGATTTTCCTGTTGTATCTCAACTGTAGTGTATTTGAGCTATGGAAAGGTGCTATATAAATTTGTCTAAACATATATATATATATATATATATATATATATATATATATATATATATATATATATATATATATTTCTTTTAAAAAAAGAAACATTAGTGCAAAATACAAGCATATAGCATATGTAAATACAGGCATTTTTATCTGATTTTACTGTGAAACCAGGAAATCCTGATTCATGAGGCATTCAAGAAGCATTAAAACGACTCTCAACTGCAATTTCTGGTCAAGGCCATCCAACACTCACATCCATGTGCTCTAAAGAGCTGTGTGGTTACATTAATGAGAGAATGTGCAAAAAAAACCCTCCTCTACTGGATATTAAACAAGATTAAACTATTTTGAGTATTTGGCTTAAATAATCACACAATAATGAAACTAGGAACTCCGAAAACATTCCTGCATTAGAGCCGACATGTTATCTGTGTTTCACTTTTCATCATTCTGATTAAATTCCCCTTCTGCTATTCAGATAGAAACTGTTTGATTTAACTTTCTCTTTCAGTTCATATTGCGCTTAGGCGTGCAGCTATTGTTTGAGTGAAGAAGCATTTTTGTAGATTAGAATTGAAAGATTTTTCCTCTTCGTGACGTTTTGCAGAAGTTACTGGCACCAAACTGTTTTAACGCCTTTTTAACTGGAAACCAGAAGAGATACAGTGTGAATCTCACTTCTTTTTTCGTTCTGTTTGTCTCATAACTGCAAATTTATCAAAACAGACTCTAAGGTTTTTCTGGTTTCATTTGTGGTGTGTCTCGTGTCAGATGATATCTGCTTCATGTGAGCTGTGTGTGAATGTCTACAAGGACACAGCTCAACATTTAGGCTGGGTAGAGTCAGGTCCTGTTGTATACGCTGTATACTTTGTATAATGCTGGAAATAAGGCATTCTTTTAACAAGGAAATGAATCTCTATCCAGTGGTTTTCATATTTTATCCTTTTAGTTTTTTGAAAATCACTCTCTGTAACTCTGTAAGGACTTTAATTTTTGTGTTGGCCTGTGCTTTTGGTTTAAGCCTTGTTAAATGTGCTTAAATGTCTGCATTTATTTGATTAAAATACAGTAAAACCATAATTTTTTGTATATTATTGGTTTAAATATCTGTTTTTTATTTTTCATTTTATGTAACTTTTGTCTGTGATGGCACAGCTGATTTTTTCAGTAGCCTTTCTTCCAGTCTTAAGTGTTTAGAAATTATGATTTTTGATGCTCAAGAAACATTTTTTATTATTATCGGTGTTGAAAACATCCATGCTGCTCAATATTTTTGTGGAAACCATGGTATATTATTTTTCAGGATTCTGTGATGAATAGAAATTATTAGACTTTTTTTTGTAACTTTATGAATGTCTTTACTTTCATTTTTGACCAGTTTTATGAATCATTGTTGAATAACAGTGTTAATTACTTTTGAACAGAAATGTATATATAAATATATATATATTTAAGTAATTGTTCAATTGTAACTTTGTAACTGACGTTTCTCTGTCTTGTAGGATACTGAGGCAGCGGTGTTGGTGCGTCCGCAGTCTAAGTTGTGGTGCTTGTGCTTCTCTCTGGGATTGGCTCTCGTTCTCTCTGGCCTAGTGGTGGGAGGAGCCTATCTATATAGATACCATGTTCTTGAGGTGAGATAATTGATGTAACCATAGTGAAATCAAAAACACAACATCATAACATCTAACTTATGCCATCTTGCATTGACGTTTATCTTCATCTTGATTCATTTCTATAACATTTCATAATCAGTCTAAGCCTTGAAGCAGTGGATTTCCTTTGAAATGCAAAAGCAACTATAATCGAGCATAGACAGAATGTACAGAATGTAGTCTCAGACACATATACATGGAATCAACAGAGTGATTATTACAGCACTGAGCACACGGGCAACCAAGGTGGAGTATGCATTTTAGATATATAATCAGGCGAGAGAATAAGTTTGTTAAATTGACTTTCCTTTGCTACAGATGCAGGAGATTGTGGATGGCAGAGCAGATAATAGGAAGGATACACACACATCTATGCCTTTGGTGAGTATTGAGGTAATCCCTTTCAACAGGTTTGTAGGCAGAGAACATTGGTGACGCGAAGGAAGGGGAGACACACTGGAGACAATCGCTGGAGGTAATGTTGGAGTTCAGGAAGTCTGGTAAGTAGTCCAATATTGAGGTGACACGAGGTGTGTGTGTCTGTAGCAGTCCTAATGAGTGAGCAGGATGAGGAGCAGGTGTGTGTGGACAATTCTGTGACAGTACTTCCCCTGTCATGGTGGTCGACCTCTTCCTCAGGGTGAGAGTCGTTGAAGGCTGTGAGCAGGACTGGATCAAGAATATTGTCTCTGGGGACCATGAGCGCTCCTCTGTGTCATAACCATCCCAATCGACCAAAAACTATACTATACTATACAGATACTACAACCATCCAATCCAACTGGGTGGATCTGTCAAGTGATGGTGAAGGGGCCAGTGCATCTGGAAATATGCTTCATTTATGGCATACACATCTGTATGTCTCTAATGGACATCCAAACCTGTCCAGGCTGGAAAGTTGGAGTTCCATCCGTCGGATGTCCGCCTTGATCATTTGGTGGTGCAATGCCACTGTGAGTGAGTGTCCCAGACCCTTTCGATCTTTCAGAACCACAAGTCAACAGATGGGATTCCCAGCCCACTGGAACAAAGGAGGCTGGTAACCGAGCATGCACCGGAAGAGAGTGAGTTCAATGGCAGGCTGATAAAGGGAATTGGAGCCTAGGAACTGGTTCCAAGAGTTCTGGTAGACATGGCAGAATGTTCGTAGGATAGGTCCAATCTCCAAGATCTCTCTCCTCATCTGCCCATTCGATTGGGGATGGTATCCAGATGAGAGGCTCAGTGTCCCACCTAGGAGGGTGAAGAAAGCTTTCCATAGCTTTGCAACAAACTGGGGATCCCAGTCTGATACTATGTCCTCAGGAATCCAGAAGTACCAGAAGTCATTACTGAAGATGAGTTCTGCAGTTTGCATTGCAGTGGGAATCTCTTTGAGAGAAAGCAGATGACATGATTTATAAAATCGACCCATGACAACAAGAATGCGTAAGTTACCATAATTTGATGAAGTCCACTCCTAGGTGTGATCATGAGCGATTGTGAACGGCAGCAGATGAAGCTTGCCTGTTGGTAGATGGCTTGGGCCCTTTGAGACGGCACAGAGAGAGCAGCTTTGAATGAACCTTCTCGTGTCCCTGGCCATGTTGTTTTACTAGAAAGGATCTTTAAGCAGCGAGAGTGTGCTGTTGTCTGCTGGGTGATTATTGAGGTGTGGTGGAGCTGTTTCAGAGGCACTGGAGGATGTGCTTAGTTGCTGTGACCACTGGATGACACTCAGAATCAAGTTGGAAGGCTAGATGGGCTTAGGTTCTTCTGTGACCTCTTCTGGAGCATGAAGACAGGAAGAGGGCATCCACTTTGACATTCTTGGTAGCGATGGGACAATTGATACCACAGCTCCGATGATCCGATGCAGTTTTCAGGCCACTATTGTATCACACACCGTGCCGATGCTTGTATCGAAATGACAACACCAGCTGACTGATGACAGATGAAGCTTTGAAGGTCATGCAGTATCAGAAGGTCGGGACAGCTGGTTTGAAAAAAAACTGGAGCTTCACGATCCCACCTGATGCATAAAAGGATTATTCAGTCACTTTGTTTATAACGAACATGACCAGCTCACCCCAAATATTTTTTTTTTTCAGCTACCCATGTCAGTTATTAATTATGAACACATGTTTGTGTATTTATACTATTAATCAATATGTGAATCTGTTGACCAAGCTATACATGACACAAGCTGTGGTCTCATGGGCTCAAATTAATTTAGATTAAATTATATCAGATTAGATATTGTATTGATCCGAGATGTCACAGACTTCCGAAGCTTGGTCTGCTCCATGATGATTTGCCAGAAATGTGACCCTGGACCACAAAACTTAAGTCACCAGGGTATATTTTTAGCAATAGCCAAAAAAACATTGTATGGGTCAAAATGTAAGATTTTTCTTTTATGCCAAAAATCATTAAGATAGTGACTAAAGATCATGTTCCATGAAAATATTTTGTAAATTTCCTACAGTAAATATATCAAAACGTAATTTTTTATTAGTGTTATACATTGCTAAGGTCTTCACTTTGACCACTGTAAAGGCCATTTTCTCTCCCTCAGATTCCAGATTTTCAAATAGCTGTATCTTGGACAAATATTGTCCTATCCTAATAAACAAGACATCAATGGAAAGCTTATACATTCAACTTACATATGATGCACATATCTAATTTATTTTTAAAAATGACACTTAAGATTGGTTTTGTGGTCCATGGTCACAAATGGTGAAGAAAACAAGGTCCAGCCACCAGATGTCGCTAATGCACACTGTTTTAAAAGCTTCGAGTATTGAACCTATTGAGCAGTTTTTGGCGGAGACCCTGTCCCAGATGGAACACTTCATGTGCACTTGTGGTCTTACGGACTTACAATGGCCACCGCATTAATGTGTACATTAAGTCGATAAGACTGTAGGGTGTCCAATTCATCATTTTAGTTTTCAGAAGGGTGTTTGCGAGCGCCCCCTTTGCAGCCATTACGCACCTTTGATCTACACTTCTGCTGAGCCTGCGTACTGGGCCAGACTTCTACCCGACAGTCAAAGCACAATTACATGAAAAGTGCAGACTCAAAGGAAGACTGCGAGGGTTTAGGGTGTCATTTGGGACAGGGCCACAATTTCATGAAAGCCTCAAATGCTTCAGAAAGCCTTGGTTTGCCATCACTAATTCTTGGTACACGCATAATACAGAGAACACTGGAGTCATAAAGGAAGGGAAGATCGCTGGAGTTCAAGAAGTCAGGTAAATAGTCCACATTGTACAAACGAGACCAGACAATGAGGTGAGACGAGGTGTGTGCGTCTGCAGCAGTCCTTATGATTGAGCAGGATGAGGAGCAGGTGTGTGTGACCAGAATTCTGCTGATGTTAGAGCCTGGTGGTAACTTCTGTAACAGCAAATACTACAAACTCATCTGCCACTTGGTAGAAGCTAGCAAAATTATCCACAAACCATTATGCGAAGATCACGTGACTTACCCTCATCCTCAAAAACCACACAATTATGCAAAATAAACCTTAGACTGCATAGCACTGAGAGTAAACATCTAGTTTGTATGTGCAGCAGTGCAAACCATTTTTTATGTTGACGAGTTCTTAGAAACTATCACTAGTATTTAATATGTGAAAAAAACCTTTAGATAAATTCACAAATATTCTTACAGAAAAAATCTGAATTTTTCAGAAAGCAGGACATTTATATTAGTATTGTATCAAGCTTTTTCCCCCCAAGAAACCGTAGTATTGTGACACCTATGTGTCATGCACCTCCCACAATAAGCAAATGATTAATTTGCCTTTAGATAAGTGTACATTCTGTTGGTACCAAACTGCTCTTTGAAATGTAGTTGTCAATTAGTGTTAATGCTGTATGTGTGTATAACACACAGGAGGAGCAGGTGTTCGTCTGTGGGTTGAACTACATTGAGGAAGACTATGAGTTTGATGAGGAGGTTGAGGTCGAGACACCAATGAGGCTGATTGAAGAGAATGTGAGCTTTTACGAAGACGATGAGGTGGAGCTCATCAAAGTCCCAGTCCCTGAGTTCGCAGACGGTGATCCAGCTGGCATCCTGCATGACTTCACCATGGTACAAAAATACACACACACAACACAACAGTGTTTATCCATAACCACCATAAACATATTATCAGTCATGCTGCTGCATTAGCATCCATTACAAATTGAACAGGGATGGACTGGTTTTCTGAGATTATAGTTTGCAAAAAGCAGTTTGTGAGTTTCCTGTTTTGTGTTAAAGAGACTCTGGAGATACAAGTACAAATGTATGTTTCAGTGTGAATAACCCTGTGCATCATTCTGTGCTGTCAGAAACTGACTGCTTACCTGGACATGAATCTGGACAGATGCTACATCATCACCCTGAACACATCTATTGTCATGCCGCCCAGAGATTTCCAGGAGTTCCTGGTCAACATCAAGGTAACCATTAATAACAGGAGATTCTGTGAATTTGTGTCAGTAAATGGTTCTTGTGTTTTCCACACAAATGCATTTCAGAAGATAAGTTGATGTCTGTGTGTTTTTGCAGGCAGGAATGTATCTTCCTCAGACATACCTTGTGCGAGAGGAGATGATGATTACAGAAAGGATGGACAGCACCAGTGATCTGGGCTATTACATCAATAACCTGTGCAAAGACAAAGACACGTACAGACTGCAGCGTAGAGAAACCATACTGGGTAAGTGTACACAAACAAACCATGTGAGAATCTTCCCACCATCGCAGTGTATCTTATTTTCAAGATTTAAGTGGTGGAGGCCCAGTATTTCCTCTCATGTTCACCGTATAATCAAGTACATTTCAAACTTCTGAAAGCTGAATGTTCTCCACTGCAGGTATGCAGAAACGTGAGGCTCTGAACTGCCACAAGATCCGCCATTTTGAAAACAAGTTTGTGGTGGAGACTTTGATCTGCGAGCCATGAAGAACATGAATCTCTGACACAGCAGCAGATCTTCAGCTCTTCCTTTCAATCAGTGATAAGAGTTTCTTTTGTGCCTGCTCGGTTTTTTTTTCCAAAGGCCTTTTTTTCACATATATATTTTTTAAAATCTAGAATGTGAAATTGTTTTTCTGCACAAAGAGGTGTATTATTTTTGAGTGTACGTGTAATCTCTAATGCTATTTTTTGAATATTAGGCCTAATAAAGGGACGTATTGTGCACAAAAACTAAAAAGGGTTAACAATAATGATTTTAGGCTATATAGAAGCCCAATCAGAGTTTAGTCATTAAGTAATTTAATAATAAAGTTTATTCCATAAGCTTTGCTGAAAAAGTATGATTTTTCTTGTCTTTATATGAAAGTGTTTCTGTTTTATTTAACATTTGATCCTGAATCCAAAAGTTTCAGCAAATTAGTGTATAATCTGGATCATAATGTTGCAGCATCACAATTTGAATTGTTCTTGAATTGGCGTTTAATTTGCAGATATATTTTGAAAAACCATACAAACAGAGCTCTTCCTTTAAAAGACTAACAATTTTCCTATCTGAAATGACTTTTTGTTCTATGCTAATCTGTATATAAGCTAAACAATGTCTTTAGACACAAGCTCCATATAAGGAAAAAATAAATAAATAACCGGAAAAAGTAGACAAAATGCTTTGGTGGTGTGTTTTTTTTGTTTTTGTTTGTTTAAGAAATGAATACTTTATTTCCATCTCAATAGTGACAGTAAAGACAAAGTTGTCAATCTTGCTTTTGGTGATTAGATGAAGGTAATGTTAAAATATTTCAACTTATCCCAGCTTAATATGCAGAGACAAAAATAAGTAATCACTTTGTAGGTTTCTTCCCCTGAAATGTAAAGACTATGTGGTTCTCAGCATTGGGAGAGAAAATGGTTTTCAGTTGATTTCAGATTTTTAGCAATTCAATTCAAGTTTATTTGTATAGCGCTTTTCACAATACAAATTGTTGCAAAGCAACTTTACAGAAAATTAAGTTTCTACAATATTTAGTAGTAGCTTATCAGTGGTGACTGACAGTTAATGTTTATATGGCAGGAATGTACAGAAAAATCTATAAATAGCAATTATTTTATGATGTAATCAAACTTTGGTAGTTCTGTATGTTGTTTCAGGGTTGACATCATCTCTTCTCATGTGTTCTGGATCCAGAGACATAAGCATAGCTGCTGTTCCAACCAAGTCAAATTTATTTTTTTAACCTCAGCTAAAGAATAAGAATGTGCATTTGATCAGATCATGCGTTATTTGAATACTTGGCCGAAGAGATGTTTTTAATCTAGATTTAAAGGGAGAGAGTGTGTCTAAACCCTGAACATTATCAGGAAGGCTATTTCAGAGTTTGGGAGCCAAATGTGAAAAAGCTCCACCTCCTTCAGTGGACTTTGCTATCCTAGGAACTACCAAAAGTCCAGCGTTTCGAGACCTTAGGGAGCGTGATGGATTGTAACGTGGAATAAGGCTAGGTAAGTGATGATAATTTGTAACTGATACGGAACTTCATCGGTAGCCCGTGCAGGGGCAGTAAATTACAATTGGGGTAATCTAATCATATTTTCTTGACCTGGTAAGGACTCTAGCTGCTGCATTTTTGACTACCTGTAGCTTTTTTATTGAAGATGCAGGACAACCACCTAGAAGTGCATCACAATAGTCCAGTCTAGAGGTCATGAATGCATGAATTAGCTTTTCTGCATCAGAAACAGATAACATGGTTTGTAGCTTGTCAATGTTTCTAAGATGGAAGAACACGTTTTTTGGGGTTTTTTTTGTAACATGGGAGATATGATTTACAAAAGACAAGTTGCTTTCTAATACAACACCCAGTTTTTTGACTGTAGATGATGTAAAGTACATCCGTCTAATTGCAAATTGTAATCCAAGAGATTCTGTGTACTGTTTTTAGTCCAATTAGTCTTATTCGAATTTAATAGGAGAAAATTATTTGTCATCCAATAATTTACATTTAACATGGTTATCTTAGATAATTAAGAAGTTTCATCTGGTCTTGTTGCGATATATAGTTATATATATATAGAGTATCATCAAGAGTGGAATCTAATCCCATATTTTCTAAAATTACCAAGGGGCAACATGTATATTGAAAATAGCAGAGGACAGATCCTTGTGGCACTCCATATTTTACTGGTGATAACGGAGATGACTCCCCATTTAAATAAACGAAGTGGTATATATGCCTCAGGTGATTGGCTCATAGACTACCATGAGCAAAAAATGTCAGGAAGCAGGTCACAATACTTCTGGGGAGTCTGCCAAACTAGCAGCTTCCTCCTGGCAATACAGCTTGAAGATCTCATTTGCCCCCTCTGGTGGTTAAAGCCCTTACTTGCGTTGTTAAACATATTAAACCCTAAAAAAAAAAAAAAACACAAGGGGCAGATCATACTAAGCAGCAGTCACTCACCAGCTGACCACCATAATGCACCCTGAATTGTTAAAATGACTTTTCACGTCCACACTAGCAAGCTCCGTGGACTGTCAAACTAAGTTCTTGAAAAGGCCTGTAGGCTTATCTACTTCTCCCTGAACATTGTAAAAACAAAACATGTACGTCTGAGTTATCTTAACTGAAATGTCATTGTTGACGGGCAGCTGTGGTAGTAGATTCACTCATTTCATTAAAAAGGCATTTGAAAACAGGACATTTATTTGAAGACACTGGACTGAGGATGTATAAATTTCAGCATTTATAAACAAGATGGCTGACAGCATTTGTGCCCTGTAGAGTTTAATTTCAATACAACAGCAGTCAGAACCCTGAACAGCTCCTTCAACACTGGTTAACCAGTAACGGTTAAAGACAAATGACATGAGGGCTTCCGTCAGAAGAGTAGAATGTAAATGCCAAAATGAAGATCTTCTGCTCGATTTCTCTTAAGCACATTCTGACGAAGCCCATTGGTCTCCAGAATTAACATACCATTCTTGTTAAGACAAGGAGAGGAAGGCAAGAAAATAAACCAATTAAAAATGGTTGATATTTCGAGAGGGAAGATCACCCCTTTTGAAAGTACGTATCTGTGAAACCAAATTTAGCTTTCTTCTTCCTATAAAGAAACAAGCACAAAGCATGGTAAACTAGCTATGTCTGCATTTTGTGGTCACAAAATTGGATTTATTTGTACGAGATACAAAAATGTAAACGTTGCAAAATAAATAGTTAAAACAAGTGACACAGGACCTATATTCATGCTCATGATCCCAACATGAACTGATGCACTTGTCTTGCTTGCATTTTCAAGTGCAAAAGCATGATGACAAAAACAAAAAAACAATCTAGGATTCAAGTAACAGAAATGACAGACTAATGATACAAATATACTATTTTACAAGGTAGTGATAATTCCCAATTTTACAAAATGTACACTTATAATATTGACAAATGTCTTAATATTTTGATATGCTGTTATTGGGTATAGGTCGGTGTAGAAGCTCACAGCACTGCAGTCTCTGTGTTTTTGGATGGGCTATGTGACCTCCATGGCGACTGTGGTCTCTGATAATCCATTGAGAGCCAGTCTCTCTGGTTCGTGATTCTCTCTGCAATAGCAATAGAATGTATGATATATTAAACTTTTCATTCTATATTTGAAATTGAAAGATACAATTCTCTAAATTTCAAACAATACATGTATTCAGCAAGGATGCATTAAGGATGCCACTACTGTCACTTTTGGTAATTGAAAAAAAAAAGTAAATAAGCTAAAGTGCATAAGAATAAGCGTTGTGTCTGGGTTCAGACCTGGCAACGTCGATGGCACTAGTGGGGGTGACTTTGGGTACCCGGTCCAGACTCCTAGCAACACTGGCCAACTTTAAGGCTGAGGGTGAAGGGGCGCACAGGCGTGCACCGTGGTGCGTTTGGGCAGGTGACACAGCGCTCACGGTGCTCAGGTGCCCGTGGCCGTGAGGCAGAGACTGCGGGACGGGCAGCTGTGGGCTAGATGCATTCGTCATCCGTACTAAAGAGCCTGACTCACCACCACCTCCACTCTGTACAGAACGGTTCAATTTGGCTTGTCTAAAGCTTCCTGTAGGAGAAAGAAGAATACATTTCAATAATCAATAATTAATCAAATATGCTTAACTTTCTTTAAATTAACCACCAAACTAAGATTATTATACAAGTCTCCAAATAAATGTGGTTCTCATTAACAGGTTTGTTATTTTGTTATTATCCCCACTAAGTTATATAGTATAGCATTTTTATTTGTAAAATTTTGGAAATAAAACATAGCAACAGAACTACTGAAAATTTTAGATTTCAATGACATGAAGTTGCACTTGCCTGAATTGGGAAGAACGCCATTGACACTAGCCATCTGGGGCCTGTTTTCATTGTTGGGGGTGTTGACCACAGCAGAGGCAGCAAAGTGTGCACTAGCCGAGTCCAGAGTCTTAGACTTGCAGTCAGATGACGCCGTGTTCTGTAGAAGAATTATAGAAATAAACTGTTTTGATGAATTCATAGGGCGAATTCCAAATGGAAGCGAGTATCCCTATGCCCTACTCCCTTCAAAGGGCAGAGCCCTTGAAGTGTGCTCTTTGAAGGGTGTAGGGCATTACTGTCTCATATAAGCTTTAGGAATTCACTTGGTGAAGGGAATGACGGAGCAAATGTTACCTTAACAATGCTGTGCATGAGTGCAGAATTCAGCACTCCACCAGTTGTTGCAAATATACATTTCTTTTCATTATTATTATTTTATTCAAATGTTATCAAATTGTGTCATTTAATACTAAGATTTTTCAAACTAAACATGCTTACACTACCATCTAAATATTTCTGATGAGGAATATTTTATATTAAATTAGAATAAAAACTCAGATTAAATCACAAGCTCAAATCACTTCCGTGAAGTGACCATCACATGTTCCCTTTGCTAACTAACTTCTGGAACAGATTCGGTTGATCACTTTCGTTTGGAACATCCCAACAAATGCCCTTCCTAAAGTGCCCTTCAAGTGCACAAAAAAGCTGTTTTGAATTCGCCCATGATTACCGAACAGAATGGGGGTGAGGTTTAGCACCATAATGACTGTCTTTAAGTGTATAGACTCACAGGCAGGTGTGTGTGCAGCTCTGGTGCGGTCGAGTTCTGCTGGAGTTCCTGCTGCTGTAACTGTTTGTGCATCTGAACCAGCTGCTGCTGATGGGAGTGAAACTGTTCTTCTGTGAATCCACCTGCATGTGCAAGATATACAGCAGAAATTGATGTGCTACAGATTTAAAGAACTTTATAGCAGCAATTTCATTTTATTCCGCTAGGTGGCAGTAAAGTAACTGATGTACTACGTAAACCATCACCACATTTATGCACCACTTCTTCAGCAAAGATGCAATAAATGGGAAAAAAATTAACTGCTAAAAAAAGTTTTCAAATAAATTCTGTCCTTTTGAACTTTTTGTTCTTCAATGATTCATGAGGAAAAATGTATATGTTTTGACAAAGTGACAAGGGTATTTCAACATTAATAATAATATAAATGTTTCTGGTGCACTAAGTCAGCATATTAAAATGATTTCTGAGAAGTCATGTGACTGACGACTTGAGCAATAAACGCTGAAAATATAGCTTTGCCATATCAGGAATAATCGTATTTTAAAATATTCAATTTCAGACCTAAAATATTTTAAAATAGAAATAATATATTTATTTCAGAATATCACTGGTTTTACTGTATTTATGATCAAATTAATGCATTCTAGGTAAGCTTAAGAGGCTTGAGATAAATGAATAAGAAACGTTACTGACTTTTAACAGCAGTTAATGTAAACGTGCAATTTTGTTTGTTAAATGACAACGGGTTCAAGGAATTATGCCGTGGCAAAAAAAAGATTCAAGGTAAACAATCTGCATAAATGCACTGAAAGGGCTTAACACAACTGAAGTGACCTGACATACAGCCAAGTCTGACAACCCTCTACATTGCGAGTAAATCACTCGCATATGTGACTAAATGATGTCTAATATTAGCCGATGGCTAAAAAATTCTCAGATTTAACTTCCCAGTATGTATGTTGGAGGCTCCAATTTACTGTTACACATTTATTTTATTGTAGATTTTCATTCTCATCTGTTGACATCCATTTATTGCATAACCGATGGGGTTTAAGTGATTAATTACCCAGTGCTGCATTTTGACACATTTTTGTATATTTTACCATTTAGGTGCTAAAAGATGACTTTACATTATGTGTTCTGTTCCATCTCTGAGCACATGCACAGAAATCCTCCTAAGGAACAGCGCAAGTTCTCGCTCCTGCTTTTAAAAACAAGTGCAAAAGTCACACAACATGATTTTACTGATTTGCAGGTCAAATTGTGCATTGGAGGCCGGAATCAAAATCGTATTTTGATTAATTGCACAGCTCTAATGCATAGTGCACTATCATGTATCAGGGAAGTGCAGAAATAACCGAAATCAATTGGCAAGCCACATTACAAATAACGGACAAGCCAGATTTGTTGAAAAAACCCTGGACTAAACTGAAAGTTACAATTTAGTTCAATAACATTCTGAATCCTGTTCAGCTCAGATGCCTCACCTGACACACGGTTAGAGAGCGGCGGTGCTCCACCTTTTTCCACCTGCGGAGTCCCTTTCTTGTCTTCACCCCTCGCGTTCTCCTGCAGCGGCCGAGGGCGGAAAAACTTCCACCTGCAGGCCTGGATGTCACTCAGGAGCTGAGTCAGTGAGCGCTGAGGGTTGTGAGAGTTCGTGTTTGTGTGGACGGGGACGTCAGGCACAATAGAGTCAGTGGAGGGATAAAACATGTCAGGGTCCAGATGCCTGAGGGCACGGTCCAGATCTGATGAGGTGCGATCCAAAACAACCCTGATGGATTACAACAGGATTACTACTAATCTGAACTAAATCAATTCACACCACACACTGTCTCTAGAGAGACTCAGACTTCATTACAGAATTTTTACGAAAGATGATTGGGCAAATGAGAAACTGTAAATAGAAGAGTAACGTACCTGCCACCTCTGCCCACCCTCCCGTGAGCCACTGCGATGCAGCGTCTGGGCACAGAGAGAGCGGTGAGACAGTTCGGCTGCCACAGTCGCTCCTGACCCGTCTGCTGCCTGTGAGGAGAGCAGCTCTGATCCACCAGCGGCTGAGAAACACACCACACACTTAACAATGGCAAAGGAAACGGCCAAAGGCCTAATAACATGAATATCTCTGTCACTATAAAAGCAAGTATAACAGTCTACGACATCTAGAAACAACTACATATAATAGTTTGGTTTAGTTTCATGATATTCACATGCACTAAAGCCAAGCAGTCTTTGTCCATGTGCTTTATTTTACATGCCAAAACAAAAAAACACCCCTTCCAGTCTCATAATCCATGTATTTGAGAGTGTTCATTACTGCGAATCAATTATTGTGGTTTCAAGAATACATTCAAAACAATGATCTGATGCTATTAACATTCACATGTTTTTAAAAGTCCTCAAACAGCATTTTCTAGCACTTAATGTTTTAGTACAGCAATATGATCTTATATATGATTCTTGAAAATAATAATAATAAAATACTTTATTTGTGCTTATTTCAAATAATTTAAATGCAGTTAAATGTTTAAAATACTTCATTTGCTTATTTATATTTCCATAACATCACCTTTACATAATGTTTTAAATAAGAAATTATCTACTTGACAACAATGACAGACTGAAATTAAATAATGATTTGGGGGTCAGGACCCACACATCCAAATGTGTGTGTGTGTGTGTGTGTGTGTGTGTGTGTGCGTGCGCGCGCGCGCGTGTTTAAGTTTTTCGAAGTCTTCAATGTAAAAATGAAAAATACAATCAAACCTACATTTATTGAGACACCTTCAACATTTCTCACATTACAGTTTTGCTATATATATCAAAAATTATATCTGGTGTCCGAATAATTTTTGTTTTGACTGTTAAAACTACAAAGTAATTCAGACAAGAGCAGTGAGTGATTTTCATTTTCTTGGATTAATATTACAGCAGCCAGTAGCTAAATTAGGCGCGGTCACTTTAAGAGACAATGAACGCATCAAATAAAATACACATCCCATTTTTTTCCTCAACTGTTTACTTTCACTTAAGAAATAACTGACAGTTTTTTTTCGAGCATAATTTCCAAGGTGGATATTTTGACATATTTTGTATGTATTTGTCAGCACAAGAGCAAAAAGAAGCAAATTCGATGTTCAAGTGTTTTGAGACGCCTTTCTCTGCTTGAGCCCTGAACACCAGAACACCGCGAGTATTGAATTGGGCTCTTTCACATCTTTTTGTTTGTTCAAACTGCGATTTGTATTTGTTCGTTCAGTTGCAGGAGCAACTTCGAGGAGAACAGAAGAGAGCTCGGTTCAGTGTCGCTGTCCATGATATGCGACTATCTCTGCGTGCGCACCGAACACAGCGCGCGAGTAACCAGCTACTCTGTTCAGCTTTTCGGCGTCTTGTTTTTGGATGCTTTAATATTTATATCGACAAGCGGTAAGGCTTAAAACACTTGAAAAAGATAAGCTTTCATGACGATGCGCAGCAGTGGCCCGTCAACTGCCCTGAACAGTATATATATATATATATATATATATATATAAATAAAAGTATAACTAATACAATAACTGGTGGTGGATGAGGAGACAATGTAAAGACAATGTAAAGCGCTTTGAGTGCTTAGAAAAGTGCTATACAAATGTAAGGAATTATTATTATTAATAATAATAAAAAAAAAAAAAAAAAAAAAAAGTTATATTACACACAAGTTTTTAAATTAAAATATGATACAAATTCTAAAACTTTTTATGTAAAAAATTATACTAAACATCTCACTTAAGATTTGGATTCCTAAAATGTAATTTTTACATTTTTTAATTTACAGAAACTATAGTAAAAGTGGCCATGGTTTCAAATAAGTTTTAAAAACAAAACTAGGAGTATGGGGGATTCAAATATTTTTGCAGACAGGTTGAGAACCACTGCTTTACACTATTTCAGGGAACCTTAAAAATCACCCAGCTCTGGCACAAGTAAAGCACTGATGTAAAACGGGAAACTCACAGCGTGGTAACTGCAGCCAGCTTTCCGTCTGAAGGCAAAGATTCCATCAGGATCATTCTCTTCATCTGGCTCTGAAGCTGGAGACTTCAGAGGAAAAAGGAGAAACAAAAGACAATGTCATTTAAGTAAAAGCACTAAATACAACATTTACATGAGCATAACTGTGCACTGACCAATGGGTAATCCTCCTCTCCAGAGCTGTGGAAATCATATTGTTTAATGTCTGCCTTGTTGATGGTTTGCTGTCGCTCTGCCCGACCAGGCTGGTGAAATGTATCAAGTCTGGGCCTCTTGTTGTACTTTTTATGGGAACGCACAAAGTCAAAGTGAAGCTCAGGCTTGACTGTGAAGGGGTGGAAGTGTTTGGGCCCGGATTTGTGTGACTAAAGGAAAGAGACAGGAGAAATATTTTTATAACGACTATTGAGCACAGCAAGCCATTTCCTGCACACAGATATTTCCTTACCTTAATTTTGCTCTCTGTCTTGTGCCGACTGCTTAAGGGTAAGGATATGGGCGCAGGGTAAATGGTCTTCTCTGCTAGAGGTACAGTGACCTCATTCAGAATCTCTCCTGAGAAGTCTCCAATCTGATATCTAAAATACACAACACATGGAAAAACTAGTGTAAAAACCAACTTGTACTTTCCAAGTTATTTAAAGCTTAGTGAGTTATGAAAGAGTTGAGTCACCTTACACTCAATAACCATTCAAGCAGTTAAGTGACCCAAAACACAGTTTTATTTCTATAGTGTATGGAACAACAGAAATCATCTTAAAGCAGCTTTATAAAAAGAGCAACATTCACTCACCTTTTCTCAAACACTTCCAACGTCAGATGCAGCAGCTCTCGTTTGCTCTTTTCTCTCTTCTTGATCATCTCCAGGATGCTCATGGTTCGGCTGAACTCTCTCCTCAGCTTTAGCATCTTCTCATAAGACACCTCGTCATTCTTACGATTCTACAGAGAGAGAAAGACACACAAACAGATAGTATGAATTAAGAAATATGCTGGACAAAACAAATACATTGGGCATTTTAAAAAATATGTACTGGTCACCCACTTAATATTAGCTAGGAAAAGCCAGAACTGAATGCATTCTGCAAAAAGCTGATGTAAATTAAAATAAAATAATATTAGTAAAAATCAGACGCAACATAAGGAGGCCAGTTTGAGGCACAAACATGTAAAAATATTCCAATTTGGAAAGTAATAAGTCTTGTCTGAATGCCCTCTAACAATACTGTTTGAGGAATTCATGACGAAGCACAGAACGCATGCATACCTTCCTAGTCTGCATCTTCTCTGTGCGACGCCTGAAGGCCACGTAAGCATCGTTGTTGCTGGAGCCATCTCTCTTCTCCTGCTTGATCTGAGGGATGAGCGATGGGCCTCGGCAGTTCTTCCTCTTCCTCACCCAGTAGTCATACACTGACTTCAACAGGTAGTCATCTTCATTTAGCAGCAGCTTGGCCTCCTGAAGAGTGACCAACTACACAAAAATTATTAGAAGAGAGAGAGAGAGAGATTGAATGTGTGTGAATAAGAGCTAAAAGGAGATTAAAGCCAATGATATTTAGGACCAAGATAATTTGTCACTTGGTACATCAAAAATATGACTAGGACACTACATACTAGGTTTTCTTCCAGTTGCAGTGAGAATAATGGTCTGTGTCGACCACATTGTGTTTTCTGTGATAGATTAATGCCATAATAAAGTAATGAATTATTTTATTCATCTGAATGACCTGAAAACATTTATCACAGTTTCCAATAAAACCTTACAGATGATTGAAATTTATGATTTCTGAAGGATCTATGACACTTAAGCCTGGATTAATGGTTACTCAAAATTCAGCTTTTCCACCACAGGAATAAACTGCATTTTAAAATATATTCAAATAGAAAATGTTTACTTTTAATCGAATTAATATTTCACAATATTACGTTTTTTACAGAATTTTATTCTTGTAAACAAATACAGCCTTAATACACAGAACACATTCTTGTAAAAAGGTTCAACCATCTCACAGACTCCCAAAACTTTGTATGGTAGGTTTATAGTAATAATAATTTATTTCACTATTGGCTTTAATATTCTATGTCCTGCAACTAGTGTTGTTTTTGGCGGACTAGTTTTTGTCTAGTCTTTGTGTGAAGCTGTCATTTTAGTTTTTATTAGTTTTAGTACTCTTACTCATACTCCCTTTAGTCTAGTCTAGTTTTAGTCGACAAAAACTGATGACATTTATCTAGTTTTATTCAATTAAAATTTGAATTTAATTAAAATTAATAAAAATTTCAGTCTCTTTTTAGTAATGCCATTCTATTTAACCCAGTGAGTATAGTACAAGTACCCAGCACAGACGAAACCAAAATGTTCTTTTAGCCAAACCCATTTCAAACAAGGTTATCTTATAATTGTTACTATATAGACTCTAGAATACATCCATTTCAGACACGGAAGACTCTGATTTGAATTTACAACATTTATTTTACCAACCAAACATGTCAGAAGTACACACACATACATTTTAATAAAATAAAAACAAATAAAATAAAAAAAAATTTAATCTGCTAATTTTTCCTACCAAATGGACCATCGGCCCATTTCTCTGTGTCAAGGCAGATTTATCCTCGACGCATCCGCAAGTTCACTTGGGTGAGTGCAGAAAATATGACGTCATTGCGGTGTTGCCATAAATTAACTCATTTCGCGAGGCTGAGTGCACAGCATTTTTTTTTACTTTTCCAAACAGCATCCAAACATGCATGAACATGCCGAACATGCACGTCTGTGCAAGCGTGTGTGTGAAACAGCGGTTTAATGTGAAGTTCAAACTCCATCAGGTGCTTTTTGACAGAAAACATATAAAGTACTTTTAATTTTTCTTGTATAAAAAACAATAAGAATTAATTTAGATATTAATTATAAACTATTTGCTTACAGTTCTCTTGTGTTTGATGTGAAATACAGTAAATAGTTTAAGATTGTTTGTTTTAAATTTGTACATGAAGAAATTCTTAATTCATCAGCTCTTCAACTCACAAGACTTGTACTGGCGAATGACGACTTCTCACCGGTGATTCCTGACAGTTTTAGAGGACAATTACTCCTCGTTGCTCCCCTGTTGTTTAAAGAATAGTACAATGGCGAACGCGACAAGTATAAAAGTCTCGTCAGTTTGGGAAGGTGTGCTCGCAGTCAACGGAGCCAGGGAAAAGTATAAATCCCGCTTAACTTTGTTTGCTCATTGCGGTCATCTTCTAAATAATGCCGCGAGTGGGACTTGAAGAAGTGATGTTGCCTGCGTCTGGGCAGTGCAACCTGATGCAGCCATTGAAGTGAGACACAGGACACAGAAATACTGCTAAATAATAATAATAACGCGACTAAATGAGACGAAATAATGTTATAACATTTTGTCTCAATTTGGTCAACGAAAATGAAGAGACGTTTTAGCACAGTTTTTATTTTGTTAACCACATTAAGTCTAGTTTTTTTTTTTTTTGTCAACAATATTGCATCAAACATTTAATTATAGTCATTGTCACATGTCCAGCATTTACATTGCGTCTCGTTTTCGTCACGTGATAAAGGTTCGTTGACAACAATCTTTAGTAATAATTTTCCATGAAGAAAGCAACACTACCTGCAGCAAAACCAGATAAGAAGCACTGACTTGTTATTACCTGGTTGGTGCTTGCCTTCTCTAACCGATCCATCATGATCTCAAACTGGATAGGTTTGAGCTCCATTTTTCGGTTGAGCCGGTTCAGTAAAGTCTCATCCTCTGAGTCCATATCATAGTCAGGCAGCTCGTTATCCAGACCCAGAGCTAGTTTGGAGTAACCGATTGAGATTCAAATTCAAATCGCACTTACTTGTTTATTTAAATCAAGAAATGAAAGCATCCAGTAGGATCTGAGGGTCACTCACGCTGAATGTGGATGAGCTGTTTGGGGATGCGAAACTCTCCTTTGTAAAGGCGATCATAATACGTGATGTTACTCTCAGCCTCTGGCACAGGGATGACCATACTCTCCTTCTTCTCCCTGAACACCTGCTGGGCAGAGATGGCCCTCTGGAGATGGTGCTCCTGTAACACACCGTGAGAGACAGAGAGAGAGAGAGAGAGAGAGAGAGAGAGAGAGAAAGATGATGAGTAAACCTAATTATTCATTCACTGAGTGGGACGACTCAAATTTGTGACAAGGTTACACCTTACATGCCTAAACAGAATAGATTTTGTCATCTCATCATACATTACACAAAGTATTTCCATTAGCAGAGTGAGACCAGTTCATTAAGCTGAAACTGATGTAGCTGGACTCAGCAATAAGAAAAAGTTCAAAACTCACACAGAGAGGGAAATAAGAGTTGGGCAAGTATGACTTCTAATGCAGCTGAGAACAGCAACGTGATGAAACCCGCTGCAATGGCTTACACAGCTCGCAAGCATACAAATGAACTCCAAGTCATTCCAATGAATTTGGGTTTCATAAGACCCACTGTGGTAGATGGTTCAATAATAGAAAGGTGAGCAGTTCATTATCAGGTAGGTGAGGGGAGCAAATGCAATCTGTGGCACACATAACTCAAGTTAACATGTACATCTTCCTTGATCAAGATGCCAACATGGCAGTTCATACTTGTGCTCTAATAAAACTCACTTCACTAACAAATAAAATGAATCAAACTGAAGAAATCTTCATCTGCTGCACATCTTTCAAAACAGCCGAAGATGTCATGACAGATGTGTCAACAGAGATAAGGGGGTTGTTTCCGTTTTACTTGACACAATGTGACAACAACAACATGGCTTTTTACCTGTTGGTTACTAGGACTTGGACAGTTCCAATTAAGTTAAAAAAAAAAAAAAAAGGTTTTTTTTTTTTTTTTAAAGAAAATTGTATAGTAATAATAATAATAATAATAATAATAGTAATAATACAATAAATTTTAAACTCTTAATAATAAAATAAATTTCATTATGTAACTCCATAAGCCATGGTATATGCTCACACACACAGATTTATGTACAATAATAATAACAAAAACGACAAACAACAAAACATTACATTTTAAAACATTACAACATATTTTAAACCAAAAATAACTAATATTTTGATTAAATAGTTCAATTAAATACTATTTTAACATTCAACTTTTCATTACAAGATAGAAATATGTACCATGGTAACATCATGGTACTCTTATATATACAATAATACTGAATGATTCTCATATTAATATACAATTGTATTATATGACACTGAAATGTGGGAGATAGTCATGACTAGGGCCCGGTGCTGCAGAAACTAAACATCAAAACAAAATAATCAAATAGATTCAGGTTTCAGAAGCACGCCGTTCAGCTCGTGTATTCCTGTAGTAACATACGTAACTCTCTAACGCATTTACGCAAAAAGGCTGACGTCAACGCGCATTAGCCACTAGCAAATGTCTCAAGTAAATAACCTTGCTCACGCCACTAGTGTAAAAGATTTCCCACGACTACGCAACTGTCGTAAATTCTATACGTAACCTAGAGCCTTAGAACGCTGCTTGCGGATCCCTTCGAGCAGAGAGCGGATTTACGTACTAAAACGTGCGTAAGAGAAACGTGAATACCAACACCCTGCTATGCACCTGAACCTTATGAAAAATTATGAAATTAAAATAATTTACATACCGACTCCTCTTCCTTTTCCATCCCGGTTGGCATCTGCGGAACTGCTCGGTTGATGGAGACGCAGTCGGTGAGGTCCGGGAGGTCTTTATTGCGGTAGATCGGCAGCGGTTTGGCGGCGTCTAGCGCTCGCGCGCGGAACGAGAGTTTACTCATTGTTTTCAGCGATCACAAACACACTAAACACGGATCATTCGGTACAAATACACACACGAGCCGACGGTTCTCTCCGCGGCCGCGCTCAGTGATGTCCCTCCGATCGAAATCCGGCGGTTAAAGGCATCTCTGAGCGAGTTCTGGTGTTTTTTCAAGGGCTTTTTTTTCTCGGCTGGTGAGAAAACATGGCGGACATGATCCCGACAGTCCGCGCGACACTGCCAAAGAGCGTGAGCGGGAGCGCGCGGTTGCCGCTGCGCGCGCACCTCCGGCAACACACGCGCACACGGTGTTACGACACGCGGGCACGAGGAGCACGTGCGTGCGTCACAGAGCTGTCATATTATACATTTGTAGACAGTCTGTTACACATCCCCAGTGGTGTGTGTAATGTGTTTGCATATGCGACGTAGCCAAAGATGGCCTACAATCCAAAACTGAACCAAATTTTCAAGATTTTGGGCCAATGGATGTTTAGATTGAAAATCCCATAGGCTAGGCCTATTGATCGACAGTTTTTGTGCATTTGGGTGGGGGAACATGCATCCCTCGATCTAAATTATTGTCGAACTGACTGTCTATGAGCCTGCCAATCCAGTCTTATGAGAAAATGTTACTGTTTTATGAGGAGATATTCACACGGAAACGTAGGCCTAGTAGTAAAACCAAATAAACAAAAAACATAAGGGTCCGTCCCCCAGCATTACTTTCGGGTTATTTTTTAAATATGAGCATTGATTGTTTTTAATATAAGAAGTTCTATTTATAGCAAATGTAAAAGCCCTTTCACACCATAAAGGGTTATTAATAAACCTGAGGCTAAAAGAAAAGTAAATTTGCATCTGTACAGTAGAACACAGGAGAAAAAGGTTCAACATTGAACTGTTAGTTTTTCTAAAGTCATTTTTGCTTATTAGTATGGATCAAATCATCAAAGGTCAGCAACAAATTCGCACAGGATTAGTATTACCTGCAGAATATGATTTTGAAATTATTCATGTTTTGTTTTCATTTACAAATGAAACTACATGAATGATTAATTCCTCAACAAAACACTAGTATTTAATCAAATATGACGGACAAAAACAATCAGTTAATGAATTTATAAGACTGCAGGTTGGATTTGTTTTTTTATTCATGATAAACTTTATTTGAATGCTGACTATTGCACATAACACAGTCCAGTAGCCAAGGCCTATGGTTAATATAATATAATAATTTAATAATGCAATAATTTCTCTAATAAATAATATAATAACTTCTTAATTTTGAATAAAATATTAATGAATACATCTTTGGTAATCCCGGGTTACTATAGTCATGCAGATTTGTTTACGCATGAAATGGATGTCATTACCTCTACTAAATGATCTCGTGGCCACAACATATTATCACATTCCCACGAGTCATGGCCACAACAAAACTAAGCGAACAAACCACGACATCTCCCGGGCACCGTATCATTTACATTTCACCTGGTTAAAATAATATCTCAAGCTTCATGCTTGATTATTTGTAACGCATTAACCTAGAAACCTTCTCAGCTTTCTCTTTCTGCAAATGTTATAGTTGTATGGTGTAGTAGGCTATGTCGATATGACAGCACCCAAAATACTATCAAAACACTCAACAATCAAAAAAGGTACACAGAAGAAAAAAAAAAAAACTCAAAAAATGAATACGACCCGCCAAATGCTGGCCAAATCACAGATATGCCGATTCGCACAGGACTAATATTATCACAGGACCTCAGTTTTCGGCAAAGTATGGTAATTTGCAGGGGAATCTTTAAACTTTACTTTACAAATTACAGGCATGGCCGATTTGCACGGAATTAAGATCACAGACAACTTCTGCAATTTTTTTTTTTTTTTTACAAATGACAAGGTCACCAGGTAATACTAATCCTGTGCGAATATGGCTAAAGATATTAATAAAATGGGATTAGATACATTTGTGTTATTTAACATTTAATTATTTGCAGGTTTGTATTATTTGCATTTCACTGTTTTAAATCCTTTTGATGAATAATCAGTGTTTTTTTTTTTTTTTTTTTGTAAATGGGATGAATTAATACACATTCACATTTAGAACTGCATAATGTTCACACAGCACAAACAATGCCTCTGTACTTCCGATTTCTCACAATATGGGGACATGAGTCTTGTCAGTCATTAAATGGAAAAACAAAGGAACTGGCATTACTTTTTGGAAAAAGTAACTTAAAAAGTAATGGTTACTTTACTATTTACTTGAAAAAAAGTAATCTGATTATGTAACTCACGTTAGGCTATTGTAATGCATTAATCCCAACATTGGTCTCCAATTTAGCAAAACGTTAAATATGTATGAATTGCAATGAAATTATGTTGGTACCTTCACAACCTTTTTCAGGCTAGGCACCATATTAAATTTAATTTGAATTTAATATTGTTTAAAAACACAAAAAAAGTACAACTTTCTAAACTTTTTAGAGATTTCTTGTCTAGAAAGACATTTTTGTAACAACCAGGGTTTAAAAACAATTGTACAACTGATCTTAATATTACAGTCTGTTTCCCAAACGTAAAATGACTAGTAGAAAATGCTCTTAAGCTGTAAAATCAATCGTTATCGAGAAACGCAGCCCAGTATGCTGTTAAACAACAGTACTATCTATTCAAATAGTACTTCTTCAAAAAATTCTATGTGGCTCTGAATAAGGTCTAGTTACTTTATTACCAAAAAACAAAAGTGAAGAATTGGGCCTGCTTGCTTTACAATATATACAAACTCATTCCAATTCTATTAAATACCAGTAAAATCCATAATTACTATGGATTATTCCTCAAAAATGTGGTTGTTTGTACTACTGTTTTGTCTCAATTTAAACCAATGAGCCAACAACACATAATATGTAACCTGGAACAAAATCAGTCATAATTTTTTTTTTTTTTTTTTTTTAATTAAGACTTATATATCATCTGGCAGCTGAATGAATACTATTTTTTTCCCCCCCAAAAAAAAATAAAAAATAAAAAAGGAAAGGAAAAAAAGAAACATATAAATATTCTCCCTTAAAGTTGTCCAAATTAAGTTCTTAGGAATGCATTCTACTAATCAAAAATTAAGTTTTTATATATTTACGGTAGGAAATTTACAAAACATTTCCACGGAATATGATCTTTAAGATCCTAATGATTTTTGGCATAAAAGAGAAAATTGTCATTTTGACCCATACAATATATTGTTGACTATTGCTACAAATATACCATTGGTACTTATGACTGGTTTTGTGGTCCAGGGTCATGTTAAATTCAAATGCAGTTATTTTGTGGCTGTTTTATGTGCCTAGCTCAAATGATCAAAACGTACTCCACATGTGTTATTGTGATTATATAGTCTGATAATATATGTGCTGGTTAAAGCTGTTTATGAGCTGGTCCTGAGCGGGAGCTAGCTTAGGATCAGCACTAGACCATCTTAAACCAGTTTATGACCAACTAAGGACCAGCTTAACCAGCTGCCATGATTCACAACACACCTAAACCAGCAACAATCAGTGAAATACAACATATAATTGCAACAATCAGTGAAATACAAAACTTCATAGAAAGAAGGTGTCGTGGCAAAACTATGTTCTGGAATTATTCACATTTCACAAATGAAAAAAATGATCCCCTGTATTAATTTGTGATGGTTTACAAATAAAGGAATATTGTTTGCTTTAGTCATACTAATCACTGACAAATGTTCATTTATGATGTTTACACACACAGACACACTGCAACCAGCTTGTCAACATGTTGTTTTGAATCTAAAACCAATATTGAGTGTGTGTCTTATTTGTCTCCTGACTGTGCTTTTCTGCATTTATGGTGGTGATTCCCCATCGTTTAGCCTTAAGTCAATTCATTACTGAAGTCATTGCAGGCATTGAGATCCCAGGTGTGAATTAGTGTAAACTGCTGGGATCAGGATGAAGGGTAAGCAGCTGATATTAGCATCACAGGCTACAAAGGCTTTTCCAATTTTTTTCTACCTTTCGTAAATGACCCTTTTCTTCTCCAAAACTTCAACTGTAATATCTGTGTTTTTGAAACTTGTGTTTAGTCCGAAGGTGTTTCAGCCTCTCTGTGGTGTGGCAGCTATGATGTTTCTCATTACTGTCCTGTTCTTTGGGTACACTGGGTCCTGGATCTTCTCTGCCGAGTCCTGGGAGTTCTGGATGTGAAGTTTCATGCCGCCAAATAATGGTGACAGGAATGTGGCCGCATAGTTGTTTGAGAATAGAGGTTTATACTGCTGACATTTAGTCTGAGTTGAACTACCTCTTTATTTTTGGGAGCCCATATGAACACTAAGAAGATTCCCGGGGGTAGAAGCAGGAGTAGAAGTTGCAGTTGGTCTCTTTTCCTAGGACTTTGTGAATCCACATAGCATGCAAAAGAACTAAACACCACCCGAATGATATATAATAAGCTACGCACATTCACTGAGGGGGAACGGTGAGACCAGAGGGCTTCGTGATATTCTGACGTGCATGGGCCACAGGCATTACTAGAGCCAATTTCATGTCAGCTCAAGTGTGAACGTGCACACTGTGCAATGTTTTTAGGCAACTTCATTTTTGTTACGTGATATTGACATTTCAGTCGGAAAGTGTAAAGGGAGAAAAGTAATTCACCACTTATATTCAAGATTCAAGTAGGTCTATTATATTCATCTGTACTGCAACACTTTATGAGGTTTAGGGGTTATAATTTTCAATTTTGCTGGTGGAGAGGAGACAGTTTTACTTTTTTCACATTTATACACCAAACACAGAAATATGCCTTCTGGACTGGATATAAAATTTCCTTCATAAAAACTGGAGACAGCCTTATACATATTCAGCGGTGGACTGTGCTTAAATGATTGTCAGGTAAAATACATTTGCACAAAAATCAACTAGTTTATTGATTAGTTGACTACTGAAACTAGATTAACATTTTTTGACAAGATTTTTAGGGAGATCATGGTATATGTTGTATCCTGTCATGATATGAATTTAGGCAGGTTGCTGTTTTAAGTACATTTCCAGATCTAGTTGTAGTAGTAGTCTAGTGGTTTGGACAGTTGGATTGCTATAGATCCAAATTCCAAAATGTTGTTGTGGAATTAACATTTGGCTTTTCGGACATTTATCTGTTCTGCCCAAGACAAATAAATACATTTTATGTGTGAAAGGAGACCTTTAAATGCATATATATATATATATATATATATATATATATATATATATATATATATATATATATATATATATATATATATGCACAGTGGTGTGCGGTGGTGAGAAGACAGTTATGTATAGTATGTGTGTATATATACAGATAAAAATGAATGTCCCTGTTATATGGTACGCTTAAATGTTTTCGTATTTTATTAACTTTTATATTTTATTTAATATTTTTTATAATAATTATACATTTCATAGAGTTTTGAACAATTTGACAATATTTTGAAAAGAGTTCTTTAGTTAGGCTAACATTATAAAACAAACTAATAATGAACACACAGCATTTATTAATCTTTACACTAGTGATAATGCTCTTTACAATAAAGTGCAAATGACTACAGATTCTACTTACTCTGTTACAATAGCAGTATTGTCTACTGTTAATATTACTTATTTTAAATGTAGAACATTATAAAACAGTGGGATGTGCACAAATAACATATTGAATTTAAATTTACATTTTAATTCAAACTAGATAAAAAAGTTTGTCAAGACAAACTTTAAGTTGGCTTGAGAAAGCCTGACCAGAAAGTTTGAAAAGTTTAGAAAGTTTGAAAAGTTTGAAAATGTGAAAAGTTTAAAAATTTTAAAAAGATTTAAAAGTTTAAGAAGTTTAAAAAAAGACAGTGATTAACATATTGCTAGCATAACAAACAAGTGACTACCATGTCATTAGCATGATTAGCAAAGTTGCTAGAATGTTGCTAGCATGATTAGCAAGTGACTAGCATGTACTTAGCATGATTAACAAGGTATCTAGCATGTCGCTAGGCATAATTAGCAAATGACTAGCCATGTTGCTAGCATGATTAGCAAGTTACTAGCATGTCTCTAGCATGTTTCTAGCATGATTAGCATGTGACTAACATGTTGCTAGCATGATTAGCATATGACTAGCAGTTTTCTAGCATGACTAATATGTTGCTAACATGTCGCTAGCATAATTAGCAAGTGACTAGCCATGTCGCTAGCATGTTGTTAGCATGATTAGCATGTTTATAGCATGACTAGCATTCAACTAGCATGATTAGCATGATTTTAGCATTATTACCATGTTGCTAGCATGTTTCTTGCATGATTAGCATGTTGCTAGCATGTCACTACCATGTCTCTAGCATGATTAGCATGTTGTTAGCATTTTTCTAGCATGATTAGCATGCGACTAGCATGTTGCTAGCATGATTTAAGCATGATTAACATGTTGCTAGCATGTTTCTTGCATGATTAGCATGTTGCTAGCATGTCTCTAGCGTGATTAGCATGTCGATAGCATATTTCTAGCATTATTATGATAAAGCTTTGCTTATTGAATATCAGATCCTTTTTATGAAAACACTTTTTGTAAATAATCTGGCTAAAATCCTGGCTAAAACCTGATGATTACATTATTTTAAATGAGTCCACCCCCCAAGATTACTGTTATAAACATGAACCGCATCCAAAAGGCAAAGGTGGTGTTGAGGGAGGGAAGTGTTGCTTCAATTTATAACAATGTTTTTAGGATTTCTCAGAGGGCAGGCTTCAAGTATAACTCATTTGAAGTAATGGTGCTTCATATACCATTATGCAAATGTTAATGATAAATCCCCTATGATGTTTGTACTGGCTACTGTTTACAGGCCACCAGGGCAACATACAGACTTTACTAAAGGGTTTGGTGATTTTACATCTATTTAGTTCTGGCTGCAGGTAAAGTTTTAAAAAGTTGGTTATAGACATTCTGAACTCTACATTGGGGTTAGACAAAATGTCACAGGACCTACTCGTTGTTAAAATCATACTCTAGATTTGGAATAATGTCACATGGAATTGATGTTGATTGTGTTATAATTATGTAGCTAAGTGATGATATCTCAGATCATTTTTTATTTTTTTGCAAATTTCATATAGCCAAAATTGTAAATTCTACTTCTTGTTACAAGTATGGTAGAACCATCACTTCTACCACAAAAGACTGCTTTGTAAGTTATCTTCCTGATGTATACGAATTCCTTATCATATCCAAAACCTCAGAACTTGATGATGTAACAAAAACTATGTACTCTCTCTTTTCTTGCATTTTAAATACAGTTGCTCCTCTACGCTTAAGAAAGGTTAAGGAAAACAATCTGACACCATGGTATAATGAGCATACTCACACCCTAAAGAGATCAGCCTGAAAAATGGAGTGCAGCTGGAGGAAAAAAAAACTAGAGGTATTTCGTATTGCTTTGCGGGAAAGTAACCGATCCTACAGAAAGCATTAAAAACTGCTAGGTTGAATTACTTTTCTTCTCTTTTAGAAGAAAACAAAAATAACCCCAGGTATTTATTTAATACATGGCTATAATGGCTAAATTAACAAAAAATAAAGCCTCAACAAGTGTTGACATTTCCCAATATCACAGCAGTAATTACTTTATGAAATACTTTACTTCTAAAATCGATACTATTAGAGATAAAACTGCAACATTCGTTGTCTTCGAACTGGCTGTTAATTAGCCTCTGATTAAAAAAACACAACTTACCCCAAAGAACTAGTTAATTATAGACCCTTATTATCTCCCTTTTCTGTCCAAGATATTAGAAAATGTAATATCCTCACAATTTTATTCCTTCTTAGAGAAAAATGGTATCTGTAAGGATTTCCAGTCAGGATTTAGAATGTATCATAGTACTGAGACTGCTCTCCTTAGAGTTACAAATGACCTTTTCTTATCATCTGATCGTGGTTGTATCTCTCTATCAGTGCTATTGGATCTTAGTGCTGCGTTTGACACTATTGACTACAAAATTCTTTTGCATAGACTAGAACACTTTGTTGGCATTAATGGAAGTGCATTAGCATGGTTTAAATTGTACTTATATGACCGCCATCAATTCGTAGCAGTGAATGAAGAGGTATCATATCGATAACAAGTGCAGTATGGAGTACCTCAAGGCTCAGTACTAGGGACACTACTCTTCATGCTTTACATGTCACCCTTAGGAGATATCATCAGGAAACAAGGTATTATCTTTCACTGATACGCTGATGATACTCAACTCCATATTTCATCGGGGCCCAATGAAACACACCAATTTGAAAAACAATTGGAATGCATAGTTGATAAAAATTGGATGACGAGTAATTTCTTACTGCTAAATTCTGAAAAAAAAAATGTAAAAAAAAACAGAGGTGTTAATTATAGGACCTAAAAACTCTGCATGTAATAACATAGAACACTGTCCAAGACTTGATGGCTGCTACATCAATTCTTCGTCATCAGCTAGGAACCTACTGTAGGTGTGTTATTGGATAACAATCTTTCCTTAGAAAGCCACATTTCTAGCATTTGTAAAACTGCATTTTTCCATCTAAAAAATCTATTTTAATTATGGCCTATGCTCTCAATGTCAAATGCAGAAATGTTAATCCATGCATTTATGACCTCAAGGTTAGATTATTGTAATTCTTTATTGGGTGGTTGTTCTGCACGCTTGGTAAACAAACTACAGCTAGTCCAAAATGCAGCAGCAAGAGTTCTTACTAGAACCAGGAAGTATGACCATATTAGCCCATTCCAGTCAACACTGCACTGGCTCCCTATCAAACATCGTATAGATTTTAAAATAATGCTTATTACTTATAAAGCCCTGAATGGTTTAGCACCTCAGTATTTGAATGAGCTCTTGTTACATTATAATCCTCCATGTCCGCTGTGTTCTCAAAACTCAGGCAATTTGATAATACCTAGAATATCAAAATCAACTGCGGGGGCAGATCCTTTTCCTATTTGGCGCCTAAAGTCTGGAATAACCTACCTAACATTGCTCGGGAGGCAGAAACACTCTTGCAGTTTAAACCTAGATTAAAGACCTACAGGTATCTCTTTAACCTGGCTTACACATAACACACTATTATGCTTCTAATATCCAAATCCGTTAATTTAGGTAAACCGGAACCGGGAACACTTCCCATAACACCCAATGTACTTGCTACATCATTAGAAGAAATGGCATCTACGCTAAAATAAGTCTTTTTCTCTGTTATTCTGAGGTCACCGTAGCCACCAGATCCAGTCTGTATCCAGATCAGAGGGTCAATGCAGTCACCCGGATCCAGTAAATATCCAGAACAGGACAACTAGACCAGGACAACTAGAGCCCCAGATACAGATTATTTTGAGATAGAAGTAAAATTCACAGAAAATCTATAGAAAAATTAATTAAGCAAAATTCAAAATAGTTTTGATGACTCCCAGTGGCTGTGTGTGGTATGACTAAAATAAAAATAAAATAAATATAGCGCATATTATTTACAGTTATTATTTACAGTACATTTAAACTTCTATAACTTTGTGATACTTAATTTTTTGCCAAAATCTGCTAATGTTCTTCTTTAAAAAGAGACCAACCTTATGTTTATATTCCAAAGTGTTCATAAATTACAGAAATTTTAGTTTAGATAGTTCACTTTAATGCCTATTTAAAAAATGGGGGGGGGGGGTGACAGCGAAAATCCGTGAATGAATGTCACGAAGTTAGGTAAAACTTCGACAGATTAAATTACTTCAAAATGTAACATAAATTAAAGGAACGAGCCAGGAACAGCCGGGACACTCAGCACAACGCAGATCGCCCAATCCACCACCAAACCTCACCAACATGCCAGGCACATTAACTCTGCATCCAAACACATGTCAGGTGTACAAGCCACACCTCACACTTGACTTGGATTATCCCTTTCTTTGGATTGTATATACACTGGTGGACACTTTTACATTGCAACTTACAACTAGTGATGGAAAATCAAGGCTTTCTGAACCGTTTGAGGCTTTCATGAAATTGTGCCAAAATTACTCAAAGCTTTTAACAAAGTGCATATTAGCGAAATCTGGTGGTCAGACTAGGTTTCTCCACCAAATCTAACAAAACATCACGGAGCAGAGGATGCTATGAAACAGTTTTTCATCTGTGCCAACTCATGTCATGCGAAGTTCAGTCAATAGATTCACATAATGATCAATAATATAAAATATACAAGTGTTTGTATAAGTAATTGATAAATGATGTGAGTAGTAGCAAAAATATCTTGGGTAAGCTGTCTCTGAGATCACAGCTATAGAACATGACAAAATGCAATAGAGGTGTGACATGCATTCAGTTTCTGTCTAGTGGTGAGGTCATTTATCTAAACTATTCTACTGAATCCCAAATAAGTGAACACACACACACACAACCACGTCAATGTAAAGTCAAACACAAGATTCATGAGAAGCACTGATTTTTTTTTGCAAACCAGCTGTATATATACTGCATGATGTTCAAAGCTTCAAATGTAATCAATCACGTGGTATTGTCATTTTGATACAAGCTTCAGCACAGTGTGTGATACAATAGTGCTTTGAAAACTGCGTTAGAGCATTGGAGCCTCTGTATCAATCGTCCCATCACTACTTACAACACACTGGATTTCTCAAGGAATGTTTTGATGGTTATGGAAATGAACCATTTTAGTTCATTCTAGGATTTCTAATTTGTTTTAATATATACATATATATGCACACACACACACTCACTGTACACCTGTTCAATTGCTTGATAACACAAATTGCTAATCAGCCAATCACATGGCAGCAACTCAATGCATTTAGGCATCTAGATGTGGTAAAGATTATTTGAGGAAGTTCAATCCAAGAATCAGAATGGGGAAGAAAGGGGATTTAAGTGACTTTGATCGTGGAATGGTTGTTGGTGTCAGACGGGCTGGTCTAAGTATTTGAAAAAACTGCTTATCTACTGGGATTTTCAAGCACAACCCTCACTAGGGTTTACAGAGAATGGTCTGACAAAGAGAAAATGTCCAGTGAACGGCAGTTGTGTAGATGAAAATGCCTTGTTGATGTCAGAGGAGAATGGGCAGACTGGATAGAGATGATAGAAAGGCAACCGAACTCAACCTCTCGTTACAACCAAGGTATGCAGAATACCATCTCTGAAGACACAACACGTTGAACCCTGAAGCAGATGGGCTACAGCAGCAGAAGATCACACCGGGTGCAGCTCCTGTCATCTAAGAACTGGAAACAGAGAATACGGTTCACACAGGCTCACCTCATTTGGACAATAGAGGATTGGAAAACGTTAGTTGGTCTGATGAGCCTTGATTTCTGCTGCAACATTCAGATGGTAGGGTCAGAATTTGGTGTAAAGAACAGGAAAGCATGCATCCATCCTGCCTTGTTTCAGTGGTTCAGGCTGCTGGTGGGTGTAATTGTTTAAATGCCACAGCCTACCTGAGTATTGTTGCTGACCATGTCCATCCCTTTATGACTACAGTGTGGCCATCTTCTGATGGCTACTTCCAGCAGGATAATGTCACAAAGCACAAATAATCTCAGACTGGTTTCTTGAGCATGACAAGGAGTTCACTTTACTCACATGGCCTCCCCAGTCACCAGATCTCAATCCAATAGAGCACCTTTGGGATGTGGGGGAACAAACCTGCAGCAACTGTGTAACGCTATCATGTCAGTATGGACCACAATCTGAGGAATGTTTCCAACACCTTGTTGAATCTATGCCACAAAAAAAAATAAAGGCAAAAGGGGGTCCAACCTGGTACTAGTAAGGTGTACCAAATAATGTAGCCAGTGTGTGTGTGTGTGTGTGTGTGTCATCTCATTTTTTTTTTTCTCTTATGTTCTGTTCTAAAAATAACAGCACTGATGTTTGCATTTGGCTAAAGTTCAAATCCTCAGGTGCATCATGTGAAACCTCCTGTGGCCTCTGGAGATGCAGGTGGCAGATGTGTACAGAGCACACTGGCTTTGTGACTTCTTTGTTTGGGGAGCTGCCACATGATTCTAGTGTCTTTCCCAAGAGGAGCTCATTGTGGATGTTAATGTTCTCCTCTATGGATAATGACTTTCTCTGATCAGGTTATTATCAATCACTCAGTCTCAAAGGATGAGATGCTGAACCGGTAACTTGATGTTCTTAATACATTCAGAAAACGGAACTACGTCTGACTTAAAGTTACCATAGATCAATCTCACACTCAAAAATAAAAATATTAATATTAAAATAATATTAAATACAACTATAGAGCAAATTCAAAACATTAATAGTATATAAATAATCTCAAAATGGCAGCCCTGCTTTTGTACTTATTCTCAGACCTTAAGGCATGAACACTTCTCACCTAGTGGAGGCATTATAGTTTTTCTTCTTTTTGTTATGGTAAAGTCATTGAAGCACATATCAGTGCGTTACATAAAATAGATAAAGCACATAGAATGATGTGTCAACTCCCACACTATTATTATTCAAGGACATATACAGCAGCCTGACCAGGTGCTTCAGTTCAACAGCTCACAGAGAAACAGTGAGCTGAGATGCCGGACAAGCAGTCCACTTTATTTCATATATAACCTGTAGTGGTGGGTGTTCAGTCCCTGATGGACTGCAGAACTGCTGCTGACGTTCCACTGGAGCACCTGTCCATTTTCAAAGTAGACTTGGACATGACACAATGACAGCAATTAAACCCCTAACCCCTGCAAATTATCATTATTGTTTTTTAAAATAATAATAATTATTATTATTATTAATCAGGATGTATGTCGGCACCAACAGCCTTGTGGGTGTGTCCCAAGTTCGGATCCTGACTCAAGGCCCTTTCCTGGTCCCTCTCTCTCCCACTTCACTTCCTGTCCGTTCTGATCTGTCCTATCATAATAAAAGGCAAACATGCAAAAAGTAAATATATATTTTTTTATATATAATAACTGTCATAATAATAATAATAATAGTAACAATATGTGACCCCACCACAAAACTAGCCAGATGTATATTTGTAACAATAGCAACAGTGGGCTCCATTGTATGGGACAAAATTATCTATTTTTCTTTCATGCCAAAAATCATTAGGATGTTACAGTTTTTTTCAATCGCTAACAAGCGCTTAACCATACTTCAGATACTTTTTCTAAACTCTTAGCACAGACTCACACCTACAAAACACAATTGGCCAAATGGATCATTTTCTTCTCAAAAACACATTTAGTTAAATATATACTAAATCTTCATTTCAAAATAGAACACATCTTTATCTGCACACACCAACTTTACCAAAACACTGGAAATCTGACTCAAAATTAAATTATTCTGTCAAAGAATAACACTTGTTTTCACCTCACAAGGTACATACAGTCAATCAAAGTACACCAGGTTTCAAAATACTGGCTATTGTTGACATTACTAAAACTGCATAGACTTTTATGTTTCAGTTTTACAGGTATTTGCATGCAAAACATGAAATTCACTGTTTTACACTAAATTTCTTGGTTTGGAACTGTATGTCCAAATGTACAAGCATTCCAGTAAAAATCTATTTTTCCCTTTACTGTTTACTGCAGGAGGCAGTACAGTAGAAACACGGTATGATAGAACAGAACAGGTTCGACAGTATTGCTTACAGTGAAAAAAATATCAATGAAACACATAAGAGCATTCTGAACATAAAACAACAACAGCAGGGGGGGGGGGGTGTTAAAATAAAAACAATCTCTCACTGCTCCTGCTCCTCTCACTGCATCTCTCACTGCTCCTTTCACTTCTCCTCTCACTGCTCCTGCTCCTCTCACTCCATCTCTCACTGCTCCTTTCACTTCTCCTCTCACTGCTCCTGCTCCTCTCACTGCTCCTGTCACTGCTCCTGCTCCTCTCACTGCTCCTCTCACTGCTCCTGCTCCTCTCACTGCTCCTGTCACTGCTCCTGCTCCTCTCACTGCTCCTGCTCCTCTCACTGCATCTCTCACTGCTCCTGCTCCTCTCACTCCATCTCTCACTGCTCCTGCTCCTCTCACTGCTCCTGTCACTGCTCCTGCTCCTCTCACTGCATCTCTCACTGCTCCTGCTCCTCTCACTGCTCCTCTCACTGCTCCTGCTCCTCTCACTGCTCCTGTCACTGCTCCTGCTCCTCTCACTGCATCTCTCACTGCTCCTGCTCCTCTCACTGCTCCTCTCACTGCTCCTGCTCCTCTCACTCCATCTCTCACTGCTCCTGCTCCTCTCACTGCTCCTGCTCCTCTCACTGCTCCTGTCACTGCTCCTGCTCCTCTCACTGCATCTCTCACTGCTCCTGCTCCTCTCACTGCATCTCTCACTGCTCCTGCTCCTCTCACTGCTCCTCTCACTGCATCTCTCACTGCTCCTGCTCCTCTCACTGCATCTCTCACTGCTCCTGCTCCTCTCACTGCATCTCTCACTGCTCCTGCTCCTCTCACTGCTCCTGCTCCTCTCACTGCTCCTGCTCCTCTCACTGCATCTCTCACTGCTCCTGCTCCTCTCACTGCATCTCTCACTGCTCCTTTCACTTCTCCTCTCACTGCTCCTGCTCCTCTCACTCCATCTCTCACTGCTCCTGCTCCTCTCACTGCTCCTGCTCCTCTCACTGCTCCTGTCACTGCTCCTGCTCCTCTCACTGCTCCTGCTCCTCTCACTGCATCTCTCACTGCTCCTGCTCCTCTCACTGCATCTCTCACTGCTCCTGCTCCTCTCACTGCTCCTGCTCCTCTCACTGCTCCTCTCACTGCATCTCTCACTGCTCCTGCTCCTCTCACTGCATCTCTCACTGCTCCTCTCACTGCATCTCTCACTGCTCCTTTCACTTCTCCTCTCACTGCTCCTGCTCCTCTCACTGCTCCTCTCACTGCTCCTGCTCCTCTCACTGCTCCTGCTCCTCTCACTGCTCCTCTCACTGCATCTCTCACTGCTCCTGCTCCTCTCACTGCATCTCTCACTGCTCCTCTCACTGCATCTCTCACTGCTCCTTTCACTTCTCCTCTCACTGCTCCTCTCACTGCTCCTGCTCCTCTCACTGCTCCTGCTCCTCTCACTGCTCCTGTCACTGCTCCTGCTCCTCTAACTGCATCTCTCACTGCTCCTCTCACTGCTCCTGCATCTCTCACTGCATCTCTCACTGCTCCTCTCATTGCTCCTCTCACTGCTCCTGCTCCTCTCACTGCTCCTGCTCTTCTCCCTGGGCCCCTTGCTCTTACTCTTCCTCGTCCATACATTACAGTGTTTCTCTTTTTCTTTTTCTGTTTCCAAAACATCACTCTTCAAAGTCCTCCTTTTATTGTATAAGTTTAACCCCTGCCATTGAGTCTAAGCCAGATTGGAATCAGCTGTGGTTGGCCCAATTTACACAACATAAATCAGCTAAGATATATTGTTTTTGAACTGATATCATTGCAGAAGCAGAGGTTTTTATACTGTATCTAAGGTTTGGAACATTGTTTTTGTTATTGTGGGATGTTGTGTGTTAACATTTGTAAATACTACAAAAACGATCCATAATTTTGTTGGGAGGTATAGCTTGTCTGTTCAGAATATGTAAGCATTGTGGAAATGTGTTCAATGACTCCATATTGTGTGAAAACGACATGAAATGTGTGAATGGTTTGGCCACAATAGATAGATGCTGTGCTAATTGTGTTTGAAAATGTGACAACTGCTTGGACAAATGCTTGTAAGCGACTGAAAAAAACTGTAAGTAAAGATCATGTTCCATGAGGATGTTTTGTAAATTTCCTACTGTGAATATTTTGAAACATCATTTTTGATTAGTAATATGCATTACTAAGAAAATCACATTTAAAGTTATCCAAATGAAGTTCTGAGTATTTAGATTTTTTGTATTAATTTTTTTGCACCCTCAGATTCCAGATTTTTTAATAGTTGTATCTCTGCCAAATATTGTCCTATCCTAGCATACCAATACATGGAAAGCTCCTTTATTCAGAAAGCCTTTATTCAAAAATGGACCATTATGACTGGTTTTGTGGTTATATATATATATATAACATTTCTGTAATTGATATAGCCCACCAATCAACAGTTTTTGAACTGTAAGATATTTTGTTTTTAAAGAAGTCTCTTCTGCTCACCAAGCCTGCATTTATTTGATCCAAAGTACAGCAAAAACAGTAATATTGTGAAATATTTTTATGTATAAAATAACTTTTTTCCCCTATTTGAATATATTTTAAAATGTAATTTATTAGTGTGATCAAAGCTGTATTTTCAGCATCATTCCTCCAGTCTTCAGTGTCACATCCTTTAGAAATCATTCTAATATGCTGATTTGCTGATTATCAATATTTAAAACTTGAGTTTTTTTTTCAGTATTCTTTGATTAATATAAGGATCCAAAGATCAGCATTTATGTTAAATAAAAAGCTTTTGCAACATAATACACAATATTATTCAAAAGCTTAGAGTCAATATAATTTTTGTTTTTTGGAAAATAAATTATATAAATGAACAATTATATTTAGCAAGGACTCTGTTGTGGGTTCGCGTCTCAGGGCAGCATCACGATAAATGATAAAGCAATAATTTTTCAAAAGATTTCTATTTCAAAATAAATGCTGTTCTTCTGAACTTTCTATTGATCAAAGAAACCTGAAAAAAATCTACTCCGCTGGTTTCAGCATTATCATAATGTGTTTCTTTCTTTCTTTTTTATCATTATTATTATTATTATTCTTTTTTTTTTTTTTGAAAAGCAAATCAGAATATCAGAATTATTTCTGAAGGATCGTGTGACTGGAGTAATGATACAAAAAAATCAGCTTTGAAATCTCAATAAATTACATTTTGAAATATATCCAAAAAAAAAACCAATTAATTTAAATAGATTAGTAAAAATATTTCACATTTTTTTCTGTTTTGCTTTACTTTGTATCAAATAAATGCAGGCTTGGTGAACAGAAGAGACTTATTAAAAAAATAATAACAAGCTTACTGTTCAAAAACTGTTGACTGGTAGTGGATGCTATAGGCAACTTAAATTATTCTCAAATTTCTAGCTTTTAAATGGCTTAGAAATCTATAAATGCTGGACAATAACAAATAATAATGATTTGTTTATACTACGTCCCCCGCGTAATCTACGCCCCTGGAGGGTCACATATGGTATTCGAATAACTGGAAGACACATACACTATTTAAAAGTTTGGGTTAATTTACTGAATAATAGTATTAAAAATAATGCTACTGAGTTCAAACATTTTAAATTAAGGGGAATAGGTAATCTCTTAGTCAAAATGGGTAAAACAGTATTAGGCAAAATGCTGACATCTAGTGGTGTGTTTGGATATAACCGCTATTCACCAAATTCCGATCAGGCTGGACAGTACCAAAGTCCAGTACTCATCCCAGCTTTGAGAAAATATGCATGCAAGTATTTTTATAGGTAAGTTCCAGTGAGACACCGTACACATTCGAGAGCAGTCACTATACTTTATTTGAGGGGAATGGTATCATAAAATCTCATCTGTACATTATGTAACAATTATGTCTGATCAGGCCCTGAAATACTCAAGAGAAAGGTGGACGAAAATGGCATGTCCAGCACAACAGTAATACAGCTGCTTGCACCTAAAATGGAGTGTTTTGGTAAAGTGGAGACATTCACTCAGTGGTGTAGTTGAAGAAACATGGTCACCGAAGACCGAAAAAGTGTGTCTGAGAGAAAAGACGAGAGAGAAGCTGCTGGTTGAATCCCAGGAGCAATACTTGCAATGCTGCACCGTGTTGTCTGTCGTGCTACACTGTTTGTTCAATCTTTTGAACGATGTGAGTGGAAGTCTGAGGTAAAGGATTGATAGTGTTTTATCTGACCAGTTTTTAAAATAGAATCACTTCTCATTGATCAAGAAAAGTAGTAATGAAAGTCGGGCCATGATATAAATTAATACAACTAAAATACAGATGTACAAAATTAACATTAAAATATTTAATAATAATAATAATAATATCAATAAAGTTTTTTTTTTCTTTGAGACAAAAAAAAAAAAATGCATGCTCTTTTCACAATCTAAAACGACATTCATATGTACATATGGTGCATTATCATTGGAGTCTTCTACTAAACACAGGGCTTTTAAAGTCTGCCTTTCCATTTTATTTAACCTTCCCCCCAGATTCCTCAACTAGAAAACCAAAAACCGACAGGGAATAGGACAGCACCTGGTGAAAACACTCTACAGGCCAGCAGCAGTCAGCTTATTGAAACTTCTGTAGCGTTTAGTCAAAAGTGAATCACAAATACCACACGAGATGTTCTCAGACCAGAGCGCTCATCCTGCAAATGAACCAGGTGCTTCAGCTGGATGTTATAACCAACTGACCTTAAATGCAATGACCTTTGCATCTAGAGTCCAACAAAGGGCCTTTAAAAGATGGCACAGGGCCCTGTATTAATTTACCATCAGATGAAGTAAAACAGAATGAGCAGGCTGAGAATGCTACAGTAGAGAGATACAGAGCTTTCATTGAAAGGGCTTGATTGCATACGGTTGTATGGACCTGAACATTATTAAATGCATCACACTGTAAAAGAATTGTGAAAGCAAAATGAACCACTGAATCATACTTCACTTGTTCACAGACAGACATCAGAAATCAGATTTTGTTTCAGACTCAAATCAGTTCAGATGTTCGTAGTCTGAACGGATGAAAAAAAAAAACAACAACAACAAAAAACACAAAAAACTAACAAACATGAAATGCATTGTTTACAAACTGGATTCCGACCACAACCATGTGGTTTGAAATCAGATTAAAATCAGGTTTTTACAAATGTGTTGAGTCTGAATGATCGGATCAGATCTCAATTAATTTGTCATTTTCTGGATTATTTGTTCAGACAGGCAGCATATGATTAACTATCGGATTCAGATTAGTTTAGTTATCTGTAGACTGAATGGGGGAATAAGCACATGAAATCAGACAATTTTTACAAACCTGATATAGATCACATGAAGATTTTTAGAAATGCATTGTATTGTCAGTTCAAATCTCAATTCTTTTTTTTTTCACTCTTTTGGGAAGCAATGTAACTAGAAAATTGAAAGCAAAACGAACCAAAATGAGCCACAGAATCGTACTTCAGTACTTGTTCAGACAAGCAGCAGAAATCCAAAGTATTATCCGATACAAATCAGATTTGTAGTTTGTAGTTTAAAAGGTAATATATATATATATATATATATATATATATATATATATATATATATATATATATATATATATATATATATATATATATATACACACACACACACACACACACACACACACACACACAAATAAACAAATACAAATAAATGCGTGGTTTGATGTCAGATTAATATCAGTTTCAGTGTGAATAATCTGTTCGGATTTTAAGCATTTTTTTTTCTGGAATGGATGGTGACCACACTGTCTGAACAAATTAAGCAGATTTCTTGCAAAATATTTGAAAAACAAATTGGATTCAAGTGCGATGTGAACAAAACCAAAGAACAGCAGCAGAGAAGCTGTTCTTTTGAAAGAGTTACTGCATGTGTTCGGTCCCCATTACAGCATATTATTAGCTTAATACTCTCAGACAACCGTGCATCATAACATATGCATAGCCTGACGTCGACTTTAGTTTGTGATGTACATTATGGTCCAAGCAAACTGCTAGGCGCTTGGATTTTTACCACACTGGAAGTGGCCTGTGAGCTGTGAAACAGTCCCTGCTTAGGATGTTATTGCACATAATATGACCACACTAACAGGGTGTTATATTAAGGGCCCTTGCATACATAATACAACAAGGGTCACCAGAATGGCACCAGAGGGCTCAAAGCAAAGGGAAACGCTTCCTGAGACATACTGAGAGACAGTTCTTGTAGAAGTGTGTAGAAGGTCGCCCGGCTGCTGATCTGAAACCAGTTTGATGTGTCACTCGTGCGGTCGGGCTTCATGAGTAGACTGGTTCAAGCGCAGCACAACAGAAGCGGACAGCAAGAAGACCATAGAAGACCAAGATTGGAAATGAAACAAAAAGAGTGACGCCCTGAAGAAAGGAAAGACTTCAGATTAACCAATAATGAAGGGGTTTCCATGACTGCTAATGGGATCTCATGCACAAGCTCCACATGATAAAGGTTTGAAAAGCGAAGAAAATTAAAAAGGAAAAAGAAAAGAAAACAAGGCATGCAAATACGTCAGTCAATGTTGTGAGGACACCGCAAACCTATATTGGTAAGTGCTTCTGCATTATGTTCACAAAATTCATATTTTCAGGGATTTTTTCTTCTCAACAGGTCTCGATAAAGGTCAACATTTGTTTTAACAAACAAATGATCACAATGCTAAAAAACAAAACAAATGAAAGAATCACATTTTAAACAGCAGGGCAACACAGAGAACAACTAAAAGAAAGAAGGCAGAACACTGGTTTATGAATGGCCATCGTTTCTTGGCATAATCTGTCATATAAAAAAAGTTTTCCCCGTATTTAAAAAGCTTCCGTGCCTAATGGAGGTCATCGAAAAGCCTCTTTTTTTATATATATATTATATAGTGTTACAAAACAAACTTATTATTAGGATGAGAAACTGAGGTATACCTTGTCGAGAGGTTGGTGGTTATCTGACAGAAACTCTGAAAGCTCTCAGAGGAAACGCGTGTTGATTTGGGTTGTATCGTCACCCTTTCTGTTGATATCTGTACAGCAGCGTCACACTACACATTCAAAAAGCTGTTTCTTATTGGCATTACAATGGTCATTCATACGAACACATTAAATGCGTCTTTTTTTTTACGGACGTTGCCCTTTTTTATACTGAAATGACACGAGCGCCGCGCGGAGGAGGAGGAGTCTCGTTTACTCCATGAATGGAAAAGTTTATTCTCCGAGCAGAGAAGCGACAACAAAGAGGTTCGTTTTTGATGTCGGACTTCTAATCCATCCGTCCTTACCAGAGCGCCTCGTGGTACGAGTTTATATATACACAACACATACAATAACGTAGCTGGCTCCAGGTAAACCTGTATTAAACCATTGTCTGCATTTGCTCCAGCCGTAGGTACAGGACGATTATCCAGCACGTCTGATGCCAGCCGTCCGAACAGCAGTCCACTACCATCCCCGACGCGTCTTTTCTGTTCGGTCAGCCTGCAATTCACATGCTGATATCCTCTAGTCATAGGCTGGACTCCTTAGGGGGATAGTCAACGTTGGTCACCATTGTTACAACGGTGACTATTTCCTCCGGGGCGGAGACGCTGGTCTGCCGCTGCATTTGGATCACGCGTTCCTCAACGCATCCCGCGGAGAGTCGCGCCTCGGCCTCATGGTCCCAACACTCCTCTATAGTCTCGCACAGCATGGCCAGACCCTGAGAGACAAATGAACGTGTTTTATATCAAGGATAATATATTCACTTGATTAAAAGCTTCAGAGTAGCGGTAGGGTTTAATGACGATTACGTACCGGATGTTTCTGCCAGCACTCCCTGAGAGTGGGCCGGAGCTTTTTGTGGACCACCACCTCCTGCATGTCCTCTAGAGTGGGGTGTTGGCCCACCTCCTCCTCAAACGGAAGCATGTACTCGTCCACTGGACCTTAAGAAACAATAAACCAACATGTGCTCAGGACACAGGAAGTTCTACCATTGAGTGTTAACAGATGCTTTCAACTAAGGTCCAGAGACTCCACAGGTAAAAGGGCTACAAAGAAAATTGGCAAGAATTTTTTTTTTTTTAAGAATGTCTAAATTTATGTTAACTTTAGACATTAGGTAAATGTGGTTATGTTATCATTTTTAACATTTACCTTGATGATTTTGATGATTTACCTACATTTGATGATCAGCCCTAGTTTTAAATTATTTTGACCAGTATAAAATAATTTCAAATAAAAATTGTTCAAGTAAAATTGTGCCATCATTTACTCAGTCACGTTGTATCAAACCTGTGACATTATTTCCACTATAGAACACTAAAGAAGATATTTTGAAGAAAGTTGGGAACCAAACCATTTTTTCAAAGTATCTTTGGCTTTGGACAAACTAAGGGTGAGGAAATTAGGATCATCTTCATTTTTGTGTGTACCTTTAGTGGTTCTTGACATTAAAGCTTTTAAAAGCGAGTTTTGTATAATAAACAAATACCTATTTTGCCATGCGCATCAAAAATGAACTGAATAATTGCTGATAAAACTGAGAGAAATGAACCCAAGATGGGATACAATTTTTCAACATTAAAAATAACGTTCTTCTGCGTTATCATCAGAAACGCCATACAAATGAGGGAGAAGACACTTATGAGAAAAAGTAGCTAGACAGAATGCCGTTTAACCACCTGATCTGCCATCACACTCTGTCATCCATTTAATCCCATCATGCACTGCACTCAATGAGGTTGTCACACATGATGACCCTGTCACAATAGTCCCTGAGGTCTGCTTCACTGTCCACACCTGATCAATATTGTTCCATTAGACCAGACACCAATAATCGATAATAGTGTACTTACTGCACTTACAGTGACAGGCTTATTCAGGAGCTCAAGTGACACGAAAACATACCGGAAATGTGTTTGGGCTATCAGGGAGTGCTGCCAGACCAGATTAAACTCAAGAGTCAATCAAATGTGTACTATAAAACAACTGATGTAACTGCACAGTTTGATGTCAAGATGGTCTAAAAGGAACAGCAGCTCATGTATACGTACCATCAGACGCAGTGCAACGGGCCGCCAGCTCCCACAGCACCAGTCCCACCGCATACATGTCTATCCTGAGGAAAGAATCGCGCTGGAAGTTGATGGCCCCTTCCAACACCTCCGGGGCCATGTAACGTCTGGTTCCCACCTGGAGCACACAGAGAGACCCCCGTCTGGTTAGCATAACATGTACGTGCAAATAGTATTTCTTGATGAGTAGTGAATTATGGGCAAGGGCCAACTGCCAGAAAACTATTACAATAAAGTATGTTTCAATTATCTAGATACACACTAACACTTGAATATGACAGTAATAAAATGCTGTATATGTAGTGGGGAACTAACAAGCACTTCGGTATCAAGTGTATACAATAAAAAAAGTATTGCTACAAGCTGTTCTACAATCTTTCTGCCAGCACTGCAGTCAAATCATTCATGGTTTAAATAATGATTTATAGCCTAATAACAAAACAAAATGTTGCATTTTATATTTGATTCTTTTGTATTTAAATAAATGACTGAATGTTTACCTGAATACTTCTAAAACGTGCAAAACTTCCATTTAATTTGCATCCTTGTTCTACTGTTTTAATTGTTCTGTTTGTTCATGATTTTATTATCGTCTGTTTTCTTGAATTATGTTTTAGAAAAATGTTGAGATATGATTAATTAAAAAACCCTTGAAGGCTACATGCCATGCTATGGTTTTGTTTGAATTTGTAGGCATTTATATTACCATTTACCTTTTTGCACAAAATACTTGTTGTGCTCAATAACATATACATTTTTGTTGAGGTACTTAAAAAGGATTTCCACAGCTGATATGGTATCGACTAGACATTTTGGTGTCTTTTATGTATGCAGCACATTAGGTTTTGAGATACAGCCTCTGATACACCTTCATAGAATCATATTCATATTTAAACACACTTCACAAAGCCAACTCTCGCACAAAGGATGGCACTTTATGATCAGCAGTGGTTCTCAAACCTGTCCTGGAGGCCCCCTTTCCCTGCACCTTTTGTATGTTTCCCTTATCTAACACCTGATTCCACTCATCAGCTCATTACTAGAGACTGCAAGAACACAGGCCCTGTCCATACGGAGACGCGTTTTGCTGTGTACACATACATTTTGTATCGTATAGGCGTTTCGTCCACCCAGAGTGGATTAATCTGAAAATGGCGCCTTTGTGTTTTCGTGTGGACAGCAAATCCGTATATTTCCTGAAACAATGACATCATCAGCCCACGTCTTTCAACACTTACCTGGCCATGTGTGTCCCCAGCGGACTTTCCTGCCTCAAACCTCAAAGCCAGACCAAAGTCAGCAATACAGGCCGTCAGGTTAGACTTCAGCAGCACGTTCTTGCTCTTAATATCTCTGTGCAACATATGATACAATTTTAAGTAAATAAAAGGTTTGTATTAAAATTGTACATTTTAATTATAATGTTTAGTCAATTTTCACCGGTAAGCACATATTAATAAAATGTAAACTCACAGGCCTAACATGGATTATTTTTACCTCATCTACTCTACTGGCTGAATTATAGGCTTTTTATTATATATATTAACACCAAAGATTTATGCACGCTCTCTATCTTTAATGAAAACATTATGAAATTCTTATGAAAACTGATAAAACGAATGAAAAACATTATAACAGTGAATTCCACTAATTCCAAATTGCAATAGCCTATTTCTCTATTAAAAGAAAAGTGGTTGAGTAAGTGCATTTATTCAGCAACCACGACCGCAAACCGTACATACATACATACAGTGGAGATTTCATGACAGAACACAGAGTAGCTGAGTGACACTTTCATTTAGGTCGCTAAATTCCAGCTTGTTTGTTGCTGTTTTCAGATCATCGGTGGCGGCGCTTCTGTAATGAGGAGCCAGATTGCTTAAAATAAGCAAAGCAGAAAATGTATCCTTGTAACAGCGAAACTCTGATTCTGGGTTTTAAACTCTTGATATCTGGCAACCGTGTTTAATAGCAGTCTGCAATAACATTTTGCTTCCATTTTTGACATAAATAAAAAGAGGTTTTTGGTCAAGTTTTTTTTTTTTTTTAAATTACATTTTAGTCTCGTCTTATTTTATCAACAAAATCGCATGTTGATATAGTCAATTATTGTTTATTGACCTTATTTTCGTCTCATCTTAGTCATGGGAAAAAAGCTCAACGAATATTTTTCATCATAAATTAATTTAATTAAGATATAAATTGATTTATAATTAAAACATTAATAAAAATGCTCACAAAGATCCTTTCAATATTGTTTCAGCTGTTTTTGTCTATACAATGAAAGTCAAAAATGACTTTCACTGCATTGACAAAAAATATATTTAAAAAATCCACCCAATAAAAAGGTGTTCACACACAAGAAAATCATACAGTGTTTTCTCTTTGATATATCCAGTGACCATAATCATTGTTAAAGAGTTGCACATTTCTAACCTGTGTGCGATGGCTGGTTTGTGGCCGTCTCTGTGTCCGGGAAAGTCCGAGTGCAAGTAAGCCAGGCCCCTAGCCATGGTTTGAGCAATGTGACACAGCTCATTCCACGTCACTACGTTTGCCTTTAGGTAGTCTGTCAGGGAGCCCTGCACACAGACATGCGGATCAATCATGGCTGTATATCAGCCTGCAGTGCAAAAAACAAACCTTTTCAATTCACAGTAAAAGGAAAGGAAAGTATAAACTCTGCAATCACACTTAGACTGTTGATACTTTGGGTGCTACCTTGTCACATATTTACTCTAAAATCTGGAATAATCTTTTGATGAAAATTATTTTTTTTCACATAATTGCATCCTACCAGGCATTAACATTACAAATACAATATATATATATATATATATATATATATATATATATATATATATATATATATATATATATATTTTTTTTTTTTTTTTTTACATTTATGGATAGACGCATTTTACTACATCAGTAGCATTCAAAAAGCAGCCAATTCTCATCCTCATTTTTTATCACTGTTTCTTATTCATGTTTATTTCTCAGTGTTCAGCAGCTGGAATCAATAGTTTTATAATGCACAGTTAAAGTCTCCAGTATGATGTTCAAAATTCATTTAAATAAATAATTAAAAAGAGTTTTTAAAGTTTATTAGCAACATTTGAAAAATAATATAGCACATAATCCCTGCTGATTGTGATAGCAGAAATTAATTAGTAAAATTTGAGAAACTAAAAGGATCTAGAATGGTTCCACCAATACTGTCCAGCTCTCATACATCTCCACACCTTTTCATGGTAAGCTGTGATGAGCCACAGCTCAATGTCCAGGTTACTTCCTCTCTTCTCTGCCCCGATGAACTGCAGAATGTTTTCATGCCTCATGCCAGGGAGATTGTAAATGTCATACTCATTCTGCCATGACAGCTTGTCCTGAGAAAGACAGAAAGTACAGTTATTACAGCACACCGGCATGATGGGCAGTCCCTTAAAAAACACTGATCCACCAGTAAGTTGACAGCAGTAGGGCTGCTAACTGACCATTAAAACAACTGATACAAGTTACAGAGCTTTAGCTGACAACTCCGATTATGTAAGTAAGCAGTAATTTACCAGACCAAATTATAACAAGATTGATTGATGGATGAGACTAATGATTTCCCTCACACCAAACTCTAAGCTGTGGAGCGAGACAGCTTTTGATTTTGATTTTAATTTAAAAAAAGCTAAAATATTTATTTGATAAATTAATTATATAATTAATGTATAATTAACTATATAAATATTAAACAAAGATTTTACAGGATAAGTTTGGATATAGAAGATGTATAGTTTCCTTTTCACATTGTGTTTGATAAGATTGCATCATCTTTGCGGTCAAGTATCATAGATTAGCACAAACTGATTTGAGAGTATTGTAGAATAGTTTTGCTAATGTCATACATGCAGTGCACGTATATGCACTTCACCGGCCGACGCATGGCTCAGCTCCACGTTTGGCTGTGTAATTGTTTAAGCAGGTTAGATTATCTCATCAGCTTTAGGAGCTGATTCTCTGGCCTTGGGTCCGTGTGGTACCTGAATGGGGAAAATCTTCACTGCCACATAGTCATTGAGCAGCTGAGCCTTCCACACACAGCCAAAGCGCCCCCTAGCTTTGATTTCCAACAACTGCAGAGGTTTCTGGACCAGGGTGGGAGATGGCGGCAGAGGTCCAGGGTCCTGCAAGACAATAAATAAGGAAGTGTGAGCCATTGGGTTGGCTGAATGAAACATCTGTAGGTGTAATAACTGCTGAAGACTTCATCACTATGGAGACCATCGTCTCCCAGCTTGTTTCACAGCGACTCTCTGAATCACAAGCTGGCTGTGCTGATTTCTGAACAACCTATGCAGCGCCATCACTAACCACCATAAGGTTATTTCAACAAGATGCGTGCACAAAGAAGGGCCATTCAAAGTGGCCATTACAGAAGGACACCGTCTGGAAAGAAGACCCTGGATCAACCCGTGACTCTTTAAATAAAACCTCTCCGTTACGTTGATTGCTGGTGCCACTGATACAGTATGTTGTAATTCCCACTTTAAAGGAGTTAAGGGTTGGTTCATGCTATATTTTATATTCAATTTCATATACTTGCATTCAAATACATGCAAACGAAGGGGAATGGGTACACGAGCACATGCAAAGATTTTGTCTTCTGCTACAAAATAAACTCTGATCTATGAACCTGAGAAAATTTGTTCGACCAATTAAGGCTTAAAACATCCAAAATGACTTAATGGATGAAAATCAAGCATTGAGGAAATTCTCATTTTGGAATCCTGTGTTATAGACACTACCATTTCAAAGTTTAGGGTTGGTTAGTGTTCTTAAATGTTATGAAGTAGTCTCTTCTGCTCACCAAGACTGGGCAATTTTTTAAGATGACAGTAAAACCTAATATTTAAAGTATTATTACAATATCCAAAATAAGAGTTTTCTATTTTAATGTTTTTAAAGATATATATTTTATTTCTTTGATGATAAAGCCATATTTTCAGCAGTCTTCAGTGTCACATGGTCCTTCAGAAATCAATTCAATATGCTGATTTGGTGCTCAAGAAACAAATATTATTGTTATCAAAGTTCATAATAGTTGTGGCACTTAATATTTTTGTAAAAACTGTAATACATTTATTCAGGATACTTGAATGAATAGAAAACTATTTATTTGAAATAGAAATCTTCATAAATGTCTTCACTTTAAAAAGCATTTTTACTATTTTTATGTAAAATTTGCACTTTAGTATTGTTATAGGAGAAGGAAAGTGAAAAGAATGCAAGCCCAGCAGAAGACCTGTTCAGTGCATTAAGATTGTAACACTTCGTGAGAACACTGAGGTTCTCATATGGATATTACAAATACTATTGTGACCGATACCATACCTTACATGAAAACAAACAAACAAACAAACAAAAAAATCCTTCTAATACTGGTTGGGGTGATGTGTTAAATGGGGTAAAGGTGGACCATGTCGTGCCATAAAGCTTGGACAGAAGGGGCTTATGGGAGTTGCAGTTCAGAGCTTGTTAAACATAATCCATAGCTTCTGTAAATGGACCACAGATTTGATAAGCAGCTGACCTAGTTTGTGGGTGCTGTGAAAGACACTGGCATGCCATTACACCTTGAAGGCTTGAACCTTTCTGAACATGCCTCATGTAAGCAGAGACCATTTAGTAGTTCATCTAAATGCATGAGAGTGTGCTCAAACCTAGTCTTACACCCAACATGACCTTTTCGGACCAATTGCCCTTTGTCAGCAAAACACAACAGACTGTTTCCCGCTTATCAAATAAGCTAATCCTAATTATTCAAGTGAATCAGTGCAAGAAAGTGATATAGATGGCATCTGTAGGCACAGACCCAACCACTGCCGGTATGCTTGCTGTACTTGGCATACAACTTTCCTAATACTCAACGCAAAAAGTGAATCCACAACAGAGGATCCGCAAATTTCACATTTTTTTTATTTAATCAAATAGAAGTAAAAAGAAGCTAAATATAGCTGGAAGACAAATTACCCGAATACATTCTTCACAGGTGTCTTGTGAAATTCCCCCTTTAAACTCTGTAACAACCTACTTCCCTTTGTTAGTCATAAGTGCTCGAATAGAGAAAAAGAGCTTCGTTTGGCCTCCTTCTGAAACAAATGCCCAATAAGTAGGTAGGATGAAGAAGGACTGTCCACAGAGCACCTGCTGGATTGTGGTTTGGAGTTCAGGCAAAAGTAGGACAAATGCAGAACAGGCATGTTTTTATATGTGGCCTACATTTCCACCAACCGAACATGGGGGGCGGGGGGGGGGGATTGTCTCTGAACTGAGACTCCTTAGCATATGGATCTGGGTTGTTAACTAACTTTTTCCAAGTCCTCAAGGAAACGAATACTGGAGAAAAGTACATCGCATGACAGTGGGTGGGAGGAGACAAGGTTAAAGAACACAACATCCATCACACGGAGAAGAAAAACATGAAACAGTGAGGGCGCAGGCGAGAAAGTGTCTACTTCGGAGATGGCAATGCTTTGCTGTTACACAAACCGAAAGAGCTGATGCGAAATGAGGAAGAATGAAGGTACAGGGGGGACTGAGCTCCTGAGGGGGACATAAAAATAAAAAGTAAAAAATAAAAAAAACTTCACCCTGACCCTGACTTCACACACCTACACCCACACGGGTCAGGGTCATGTTTACTTTTCCATTTGCCTAAACGTCAGTCACTAAGCAGACACCAGTCATAAACATGAAGACAATAGGTCTAACGGGAAGTGTTTGCCCCTGGGGCAGCGGCCGTGGATGGAGGCACAGACTGACATTTTTAAAGCATTCCTTTGCTAAAATAGAGAAAAAGAAAAACAACACAGGTCATTTAAGAGGGCTATCCGTCTACCCAGACGCCTGTGGCAAATATAGTATGTCAGAGTGCAGGCTCCTGGAGTTGTTTGGTTTATTCAGTGCCTGAAAATAAAGAGAACAGTGGCCAGTGGAGACTATTTATTTCAATATGACTTTCCATTCATACAAGTATTTATTCATACTACTGATGTCCTTAATTCTCATTTTTCAGCCTATACTCTGGATAACTGGTTTGAAAAAGGTAAAATTTAAAGGGTTACTCGACCCCAAAATGAAAATATGGTCATTAATCACTTACCCTATGTCCTTCCAAACACGTAAAAGCTTTGTTTGTCTTCGGAACACAATTTAAGATATTTTGGATGTAAACCGGGAGGCTCGTGACTGTCCCATTGACTGCCAAGTAAATTACAAAGTCCAGAAAAGTATGGAAGACATCAGCAGAATAGTCCATCTGCCATCAATGGTTCAACTGCAACGTTATGAAGCGAGGAGAATACATTTTGTACACGTAGATAAATACAATGACTTTATTCAACAATTGGTCTCCTCTATGTCAGCATACAAGGATACATTTTCTAGTCTTTGATTTGAACGAAAACAGCGTATCCTATTTGCTGTCTGAATAATGTATGCTATATGCGTCCAGCAGATATTCTAAATATGGCGCTATGCTGACGTAGAGCAGATGTGTGAATAGTTTTTGATTCATTGAATTAACTTTAAAATAATAATAATAATAATAATAATAATAATAATAATTAGAACTGCTATTAACTCTATTCTAAATACGTATAGAAAAAAAAACAAGATTTATCTCACCTAACAGAAAGCCACCCTAAGGTCCATGACTGTTTACTAAGACTATATTTTAAAGAAGAATGCATAGACTGCATCTGGAATAGCTTGAAAATTTGGGGATTTTAAATGTTGGGGGCTTTTGATCTCTTGTGAATTATTTACATACAGTAATTCATTTGGAAAGCACATTTAGACCAAAGCAATACACAACAGTTTGCTGTAACAAATGGAAGCATAGGCAGCATATATACAATGTAATACAGAGCTAAATCCTTGCAGAGCTAAATGGACTTCTTAGTTCCAGAGTGTTTCTTATCAGTACTGGCACACAGGTGGATAAAAGCATCAATGTGATGTTTTGTATTAAACCTTTAGGATGGACTAAATCTCAAGAGGAATCAGGCAACAATCTTTGGCTCCAGAAACACTGAATGACCAGTTGATTTCCTTTACTTGGTCTTGGCTGCCCAACATTACTGCTCAAACACCCTCAGGGAACACAAAGCGATTTAAAAAGGTTTTAAAATGGCAATATCTTACACTCCTGCAGCATTTTATTTCCCCCTGAGATCCACACATAATGTTAGTGAAGGTTTCCTGGTCTAAAAGTTAAATGTCCTGGTCTCAATTCAGTTTTTCCTGACCATTTTCAGTTTTTTTCTAGCCCCAAGAAAACAGGCTGCTTTAACCATTTGTGTGGACTGGAAAATTATTTCTGAAAAAAAAAAAAACACACACACAAAAAAACCCACTGTATAATCACTATACCACTCCATTACTTGCTGGGAGGGAAAAATCCAGTTTTACATAACATGACCCTAAAAGGGGTCATATGATGCTGCTAAAAATTCAATTATTTGGTGTATTTGTTGTAATGTAATGTGTTTATACCGTTAAGGTTAAAAAAAACATTATTATCCAAATAATGCACTAGGCATGGGCCAATTACCGGTTTCAAGGTATACCGCGATATTAAAAGTATATTTTTCATTATACCGTTCCTGCAGTATGCGCTGTTTTCCATGTCTCCTCTAAGACTGAAAGAGCAGGAATCCCTCAGGCTGAGTGCAGTGTAGAGTAACACTTGACCCCTCCTTCTCCTGTAGGTGCGAGCGAGCAGTGAGTCACGTGTGTGTAGGACGGCCGAACTTAAGGAGCTGCCCCCAACTCAAGGCCCGGTTACACTTCACATTCAGCATTCCTTTCCATCTCACGCACAACTGTGTCTGCACAGCTTTCAAAAGTATACTCAACTGTAGATGAGCAAGGACAGATGAGCTCAATACATGCAGAGTACCATGGGGTGCGCGGATGTCCGCAAGCCCTCTTCATGTTGAAAATAACAATGCCGAAGGTGCGCGGGCAGCCGAAAAATACTTTGGCCTTTAAGCGATCAGCAACCGGAAGTTTTTTTGCGTTATTGCAACTCTCTGTTCTGGACTTGCACAATGTCATTTATGTGATAATATGAAGTCTATTAATAGAGTGTTCTATTTTTGCAGCCTGTACGCAACAGACGCATTGCAGGCTACTGGTTCAAGAAACAGTCCTCATCCTCCATAAAATGCATAGCACACATCTGAATATTTGAGTTGGACTGTTCTGGAACAGTGTTGAAATACAACTTAACCACTAATTTCTAGTCGTGTCCTCTTTTGGAAGGCTAGTAGTTTCGCTTTCACAAATGAAAACACACAGCGTCTCCATAACATGGCAGTGGTGGGAACAGAGAGAATAAAAGTTACGCCTTCTTACTTTGCGTGAAACATTTGGGCAGCGTTATGCAAATCTTCCCACATAGTGACGTAGACATGTGGGGGCGTGTTAGAACGAGCCGTTTTAGGGGGGTGTGGACAAGTCTTAACCATTATATCTCTTTGCATTTGAGACTTTAGTTTTCGCAACTTTACAGATCTTCATTATGCACCAAGAGCTTGTAACACTCCAGAGAGAAAGGACATTTTTAAATCGCTTCATATGACCTCTTTAGCAAGGAATTTTTATATTTTGCTGTTGTAGATTTATTTAGCTCGTTGACGAACATCTGTCAAGAAGCACATTCAAGCAAATGTAAATACTGCTCAGGACTCATCAGGGAATAATATTAGTTCATTCCAGTTTTTAAGAGCTTTGTCTCTCTGGCCAAAACTTCAAGTGAGTGCTGCAGAGTCTCACATCTTTCAAAGGTATCAAACCACTAATTTGTCATATCTATTTTGTGTGTGCTGAAATGTAGAATGTCCAAGGGGTGACACTGATGCAATATGACACTTTGCCATAAATCTTTCAATATTATGGCAAATTTTTTATAGGTCAAGTACAATAAAAGCACTTTAAGCTGTTCCCCATTCCCACATTCATAACATTCATCATTGCATACATTTGCTGCATGCTTGGAGACGTGCATTTTTAACCTTAGTACTGCCATTTTTCCATGCATCTAAATTAAGGGATCTATGCCTAAATCCCCTGAATCAGAGAGGATTTTGTTTTTGTTATCCGTGCACTGGAAGTCAGAACATCACAGATTGATGAGGCAATGTGCAGGGATAAACGCAAAATAAAATCAGTGGGATATTATAGGAAAATGTGCTAACAAAAACAAAGGGGAGCTTTTGATAGCAATGAAAAAAAAGGTTTAAAATGAGGTTCCAACATAATCTTGAAAAAAAAAAAAATTAATACAAATAAAATAGATGAACGAGTCAGGCTTCTCTTACCTCTATCATTATATGAAAGGCGTGCTAGTTGAGGAAGGAAAGAGGAAATCAAGTGTTAGTTTTAGTTTAACGTATATGAGATGGAAAGATGTGATGGGGAATTTAACGATCTCTTAAAGAGGAAATAAATGTGTTTAACTATTTCTGTAGGAACTTTCACTTGCTGACCAACACAATACTATTTTACAGGTTAACCCAATTACGTCTGTCCAAAAGATTTAACATTTATGTCTACTCAAAAGATAGGAACACTACTTTGTTTTTTTATATATACTTTATTCTTTTTTTTCTCAAGGTGAAATACTTTTTTTTCCGATTAAACATCTTGCCTTATGTTTTTTTTTTATGTTTTTTTTTTTTTTTTAGCTTGTCTGTGATTTTAACATTGTGTAAGTGAATTTAACTGGAAAGAATGAACATTCAGCCCCAAGGACACCACTCAACGGTTGCCATTTATACCTGAGGCCAAATCTGTATGTTACAGCAACTGCCAGACTTGTACAAGTTTCTGAGACTTCACCAAATAAAATTGTCAACTAGGATTAATTCAGAATATTTAAAAAGAAAACATAACAATTCAAAGTACAGCGTTCAAAGCAAAAGTTGAAAGAAAATCGGCATAAATTGTTACCATTCAGTAAGTAAAAACGATCTGCATTCCTATTCATAGATACAATGTAATATTGTACTCATGTTAGACAACCAGCACAGGAACAGGAACAAAATAACAATAAGAAAATAGTGTTTTCAGAGCTGTGGCGCAGCAGTTTGCACATCTTCCCTCCCTATATACCAAAACATTTCCTGTCTAATGCAATAAACAGAAACACAAAGAATAAAAAAGTGAGTAAAAATAAAAACAGTGATTTAAATAAAGCTAGATGTGGAATGACTTTAGGCACATGCATAAGAGCTAATATAATATAATATAATATAATATAATATATAATATAATATAATATAATATAATATAATATAATATAATATAATATAATATAATATAATATAATAGTGTGTGTGTATGTATAAACACGCACACACACAGACAGACACATATACACATACATACATATAGATATAAGGAAATTCTGCATGCGTGCTGCAGCCTGAAAACCCTTTTCTTCCAGAAACAAAAAATTCCCATCCTCACAGTGAAGCCAAGCATTAATGCAGTTAAAGCACACTGTGCTCTCTCTCCTGAGGGGCATGTTAGGTCTTGGGTCCTCGTAGAAAACCGTTAAATAATCAAGAAGCCACTCTCTGCTTTCTAAATGATATGAGACTCTATATAAGTGGAGGCTGGGGGCCAAATGTTTCAAAAGATGACATTATTTTTAACTACATGCTTTAAAACGGCCTGAGAATTGATGGGGAAACATTTCAATCAGAGCTATAAAAAATAATGTTGCTGACAGCTGCTAAGGACATCATAAAATTATTCTCATCTTTGTTGATAAAGTGCCCAATGCAAATGCACACAGCAACCACCATCGGGCCACCAAGCACAGTTAAAGATTGGCCGATCTAAATGAGATGTTTCATGTATTTCCGGCTTGCAGTGTAAATGTTTATAAAGATCATATCAGTGACTAAAAGAACAAACTGCTGAAGTTACAGGAAGACAAGAGCGGAGGCGAGGCTTTAACCAAATAAAAAGAGCAAACCGTAACAAATACAAAGTCAAGACAGCTCTCACGTTACTTATATTTAGCTTGAGTCGTACAAATAAGTTGTTTAGCTCCTCTAGCTTAGCACTGAACACTAGAAAGAAAGATTATATCACAAATGTATCAACCACCCTGTAATAATTGCTCCTCTGAAAGTGAGCAAGCTTTTGGACAGTAATCGTGTAATCACTGAAGAAGAAACAACTGAAGCCTTTTTCTGCACTCGAATGTCTTAGCCGAAAGAAATTACATTTCTAAGGATTTCAAAACAAGCAGATTTCTTTGTGGCACCTTGTGAAATGCCACATTTCCTGTCAACATGTTACAAAATCATTTCTGGCAATCGTGCAATGTTTGTGACACAGTAGAGGAACAGCTAGAGCCAAAATTCTAGAGGAAATTATAAATCCAAACAAAGTACATTAGCATATAAACTACCATTTAAAGGATTGGGGCCATTAGAATTATTTTGGTCGCTAAGACTGCATTTATTTGTTAAAAAATAAAGCAAAAACAGTAATAAAGTGAAATATTATTACAATTTAAAATTACTGTTTTATATTTAAATTTATGGTATAATGTATTTTTTTTATAATGTGATGGCAAAGCTAAATTTTCAGCAGCATTTACTCTAGTCTCCAGACTTACACGATCCTTCAGAAACCATTCTAATGCATTTCCCCCCCTTTTCTTTCATTTTTCAAGATACTTTGATGAAGAGCAAGTTCAAAACAGAACAAAATGTCACTTTTGACCAGTTTATTGTGTCCCTGCTAAGTGAAAGTATTAATTCCTTTCAAAACAATAATAACAATAATAAAAATAAATAATAACAAAATAAAATGTTCTCTTGCTCCAATGCAGTTTCATATTAATGTAGAATAGGATTAACTACTACATAGTGTTGTATAAGTCCCTGAGGCCTTATGACAACTGTATTAAGAGCTAATAAAGTTCCCTACATATCAAAAACAAGTTTGGGCTGATCATGATACTCGATATCAGCAGCACTTTGGGGGTGGTTCATCTGTCAGATCTGGTCTACATAACGCTGAAACTCAATCGGGGAATTCCAAATGCTCACCTGACACTGAGGTAGGGGAAGTAGATATGGCAAAAATATCATATCACATTTGTTATTTTTTTTTTTTGGAATTTCAAGATTTTATCTCAATTCTTTGTCATCTGGATTTTACTATTTGGTCTGAGCAGTACAGCCAAACTAATTTCCCTATTTTAAAAACAAAGCCTTACAAGGTAACAAAATATATTTAGAAAAGAATGGCAGATATTTAGGCTGAAGATTTTGGGTTGGATATAACGTGTTACTGTAATTTAATTAATTTTCCTGGTAACACAGTAAAGTAATGCATTACATTTTAAATTTATGTAATTTGATTACAGTTACTTATGCCATTAAAATTACGTTACTTAAGTTACAAATTCAGTGTTGAACATTATGAAGAAAAAAATCATGTTTTGTGAATCAATATGCCCTTTAATAAATCACTGGAGAATTTGAGCTAAACTGCAGAAGAGTCCTACAACATTTAGATGCAACGAACGGTCATATTTCAATTCATATGAATGATATTTCAAAATGTTGCACTCAAAATATTTTAGTCTGGCATAATAGTTTGGGAAAATTTCAACAAGTGAATGTTTACAAATTTATGTCACAGTAACTCTAATATACCGTATTTTTCGGACCATAAGTCACACCTGAGTATAAGTTGCATCAGTCCAAAAATACCTCATGACAAGGAAAAAAACATAAGTCGCACTGGACTCTAAGTCGCATTTATTTAGAACCAAGAACCAAGATAAAACATTACCGTCTACAGCCGCGAGAGGGCGCTCTATATTTTCAGTAGGCTACAGGAGCACTGAGCAGTAGAGAGCGCCCTCTCGCGGCTGTAGACGGTAATGTTTTCTCTTGGTTCATTTCTCTCAGTTCATGTCAAGTTAATTTTGATAAATAAGTCGCACCTGACTATAAGTCGCAGGACCTGCCAAACTATGAAAAAAAGTGTGACTTATAATCCGGAAAATACGGTAAGTGAAAATAAATGACTCATTAAAATGAAGATCGTCTGCTGCATTAAGCTGCGTCGGCATCACAATTCAAGGCTTATTCCTCAAAGAATGTCTTCTTCCAAAAACGAAAAGTAGATGAGACGAACTTGAATCTTTCTTTGTATATGAAGGTGGTGTTGACATTTACATGTTCACGCATCTCAAGCCTGGGTTCGAGCAGATTATTATCTTATAGCGTTATAGGTGAGCTCAGACGGGAAAGACTGTACCTCGCCTTCGGTTTCATATGGATTATTTTATCAAAGAATATTTGTTGACACCAAGCTTTCTTTAGATATACTGTATTTCTCAGGTCATTTTCATTCATTTTAGTAACTCGTTTCAGAAAGATATTCACAGAGACTGAATGCAGAAAGTGCACCCTATTTGTTTTACAAAAACAAAAAAGTTTTGTAGATATTAGGAGTGTAGGCTATAATTATAAACATTATTAAATTAATGAAAAAAAGAGTTTCTATCTGTCGTGTATTTTCTAGGTTTGATATCTTGAACGTTAAACTTGAAAGTAAAATAATTAGTAATCTGATTAGTTTTTAAATGCAGTAATCAGCAATGTATTCAAATTACAAATTTAAAGTAGTATTTAGTAAATTGTAGAGGATTACTTTTTTGAGTAACTTTTTCAACACTGCCCACATTCTTCAACATAATATTTATGTTCAGCACAAGAAATAAATTAATACAGGTTTGGGACAGCATGTGAGTGAGTGAATAAGAACAGAAATGTAATTTTTGGGTGAACTGTCCCTTTAATGACAGTCAGCTGCATGTTTAGTAGGGCTGCACGATGTGTCATTTAAGCATCGATATCGCAATGTACGAATCCACTATAGTCACATCGCAGGATGTGCGATGTAGGCTGTCATAGTTGATCCGTTATTCATTAACTGTATGGGCCAGAGAGCGCGCGCACGCGAGAGAGAGAGAGCGCGAGTGTGCGGCCAGCGACACACTAGATGCGTGGCGCAAGCGTCTCAGCTGCGTGTCTGTTTTTAATTCGGCTCCCATGTTAACAGGTTAGAGCTTGTAGACTGCCTGCGTGTGACGCGCGGCTCGGGCCGAGTGGAAAACGCGTGCATGCTAGAAATAGAACCGACTCCTATTTTTCATGTGACACGCAAGCGTGCTGGAAGTGTTTTCAGGCAAAATACAATGGGAAAATATGTTTATATGTCATTTTGTAGACAGATTCATATTAATTCATGACACTTAGATGTTTGAAAGTCTATAGGTTGACATATATTCAGATATAAATGTAATTTAAAAAATAAATTAATAATTATTGATTTTCCAATATTGCACCTGTCACCGGCATGAGAGAAAGAGCACGCGTGTTCACGCGAGAGAGAGAGCCCCGGCCGCACGCTAAATGTCTTCAAACAACACAAACACTGTCTTGCTCTCCCTCCCTCACGCATATTAATGAATTGACATGATGGTGTCGATGTTTAAATCATTTAAAAAGAGAATGTAAGTGTGCTCACCCCGTTTTTGTTTGTAAGAAAAAAATTAGTTTTCATATCGCAATATAGATTGCAGCCCTAATGTTTAGTACTGTCCCTTTAAGACCTGCACACATCTAATATACAGACGTGCATCTGTTTTTCTCTCAACTGTTTACTTTCACTTTAGATGTAACCAACTGTGTTTATGTACACTTTGTATGTTTTTGACAGTATAACTTAGTTAATTAATAAAGAAAACGTAGTTCAGGAATCTGTTGCTATTTGAAAGGCTTTTTAGGTGTTCATACCTCCGTTTGTCTGCGCTCAGAAAAATCTCACGTCAGAACATCACATGAATGTACTGTTTAACCAGCAAGGCTTTAAAATACATGCAAATAATGTACTTTTGTGATAGCAAATAAGTGCAGTGTCCCGTACCGTTGAGTTAACATTTGATGTAAATGTATAGTATATTGAGAGGTCCCAGAACTGCAACTGACGGAATGTGCATTGTAGCACGATACCACAATATTTTTTCAAAAGCAGGTGGTCGAGACAATTTTCTCACCCACACAGACCATATAAGCCCAGCACACATAAATGCATCTGCTCTGAGCTTCTAAAGATAAAAGGATTTTGTTTCACTCTGACCCAGCAGTTCAGATTTTGACTTGACTAGCTAAATCTATAAAGATCTATTGTGTAAATCAGAAGATGTGAATCTTAAGACTAGTCACACACAGGGGTAAAGGTCACCTGATTGCTCATGTCTTGTGTTATGTCAGCTCTGTTATATTGTCTTTCTGGTGGGAGAGGAGGGCACTGAAACACAACTGTGTCCTGACAGATCTAGTTTGATTTCAGCTGACAGCATGTTTGAACTTAAGTAAGTGTGACATTGAGCACACTAGATCCCTGAAATCACTGTCATTCACATCAACTGGAGGTGCTGCACAGCTCACAGTAGCACCGTTTCTAGTGGCATGAAAATGTACTGATACACTGAAACTCAAGAGTGATAAGAGCAGATGACTGTGCTGCATGTGATATTAATCTTTCACTTCAAAATATGGGAATACTTCTCTCATTTTACTAAAGGTAAATCAAAATGCATGCATCATACAGTAGAGATATCAATTTACCTGGGTAGGGACCAGAACAGGTGGATACGCCAGCTTGTGATGTCGATACATCCAGAAGGAGAGGAGGACAATGGCTGTGATGCCCATGATGGGCACGATGGAGCACAGAAGGGTACTGAACAGTGGTGGCTTCTGGGTGAAGGGGTTAGATGTTGCTAGGGAGAGAAGAAGAATGAGAGAGTTCAGTAGTGATCAGCGCTTTTGATTAGGTGCACAATACAATACTGCTCAAAAGTTTGGGGTTGGTAATATTTTTTTGAAGTCTCTTTGCTCACTAAAGCTGCATTTAGTTGAACAAAATACAGTAAAAACAGTACTGCTGTGAAATAATATTACAACTTATAATTTAAAAAAATCTATTTGAATATATAATTAATTCCTGTGATGGCAAAACAAAATTTTCAGCAATCATGCATGACATGAAATGATCCTTCAGAAATCATTCTAATATGCTTATTTGGTACAAACGTAACATTTCTCATTATTAATGTTGAAAACAGTTGAACTGCTAAATTTTTTTGTATTTTTGAGTGTACCTTTTAAAGAAAAAAATAATAACTTGTTTTATCCATGTAAATAAATCAAACAAATAAGTAAATATTTTGAAGGATTTCTCACATATGCATATATATATATAAGGGCTGTAACTTTTGTATTCGATATTCGAATATGCCATTAATCGAGAATGAAGCGCATTACTTTACAGTCTATGATTAGACGGCGTTTGCTTTTTTATTTATTCCTTTGCCATCTTACCAGTAGAGGGCACTCTAGTACGTATTGTAGCGTAGGCCACCATGACCAAAATCCAACAGCGAATAATAGCTAGTAGCCAGGCACGTCTGTGCGCTTCGAAACATGTGTTCTCCACTTCGGGTTAATTTTATCAGGCAGCAACAAGCTGTTAATTATCAGTCCAGAAATATTGGTAATTTCACACTATTAAAATCACACAATTACGATCTCTATTGGCTTAAAAAGTGACATGAATGTGAAAGAGATGACATCAGCATTTGACAGAATGACTTCAGCTCGCATTAGCATTACAAAGCAGAACCTCAAATGAGAGTTGGCTCCCAATTCCCTCAAGAGGAGTCTAGCACACACCTTCTTTACATTGCATTAACGAGATACAAGGTGCATGTTGAGAATCTCTCACTGAATACTTATTTTATGTCACACACCTTTTGAACTTGCTAATTGCATTTCTTTCACAGCAGCTTTAAAACAAGGTTGGTTTGATTCCCTGAAAGCTGCTGACAGATCCTGCCTTATGCAAACAGCTTTATTCCAATGCACATGCTACTATGCAAATTCCTGTTAAGAGCGGTTCAACGGAACTGCACGGGTGTGTGTTTGAGGGAGAATAGCATGCATGCTTAGTCAGTGTGCACACGGTGACCCTCAGTTTCCCTGCATCTATTGCCAGAGATTGGATTGGGCCATGGCTGCTGGCCAGATATGCAGCGATCCCTTGCTCTTATGTTATGGCAGAGCATTTCCCATTCACCCGGACTGACCACAGGGCCATGTGTGCGACCCACCCGGTCAAACTTCAGCTGTACCAGTATTAACTTCGGTCCAGCAGATAGAGAACTCATTCATGATGTCATTTCTTCTCTCTCGTGCCAACTACGGAATTGGAATTGGGTTAAGGACTGTGGATTAATCCACAAGCACAAGAAAAAAAAAAAAAACATATCCACCCCCAACAAACCAACTCTCATCCGACCTTACTCCACCCTTCCCCCACTCAGCGGGCAAAATGGTCACACGCAGCCGTGGGGCATTAAAGTACCCGGTCACAAGGTCACAAATAGCACACAGCTCCATGCTCGCAGAAGCGAATTCTGAGAAACTCCAGTGTGCTTTGTGCAACTCTTCATGTCCCTGTGGGTTTTTGCATTTCATATCAAGATCATTCCATATGGAGTGAGTCAGTGCTGGAAATAGACCCATTACATAAGCACGAGTGAGGACCCCATCCCCCCACCCACCTCCTCTGCTACTGAAGTACTGAAGACTCTTCTACCCATCGCATTTGCAGATGATACCGACAGTTGTAGTATCAAAACTCATCAGGCAGAGCGCAACCAGTACGCAACTAAATTGGGCCATGTTTTCAAGAGATCGCGGGCAGATAATAAATCACGATTGCTGAAATGTACAACTACCCCCCTGCAGGGATCTGAGAGCACTGGGCCAGTAGATTAGAACTGCTTGGTCTGTATTCGGCAACATGCCTCCATCCCTCATTTAGTTAAGAGGATGTTGATGTCAGTGTTTACTCAGAAGAGATAAAGCAACCAGATCAGCTTCTGTAATCCAAAAGACACGGTCATCTCTGGGGCTGCGAGAGCACGTTACGCTGTTGAAAGCCCAAAGAAAGCAAAGCAAACCGATGTCTTCTATATGCGCCACAATCTTTCGAAATGTTTCATTTAAAAGCCAAACAGCTCTGAGTTAGCAAATTACAGAATCGCTCAATATAGATGGTGGTTCAGAAGCCATGCTCATGTTCAGTTAATGTATTTTGAGGATCTACTGCAGCGGATGAAGATGGTTCAAAATCTGTAATGTTATGCGAAGACATTTCAGAAGAGTGACATTTCTGAAGTACTGCTATTTATTCAATCACTTCGTTCCCAAACACTAATACAAATTCATCGTTACAGGTGATTCAGCCTTACAATTTGGCTTAACGATGCGAAACAATAAAGTAGTAAGCCTACTTTTTGTAAAGTATAAAGTTGCCTTCCATTTTTATGTACAACAAAACTGATGGGAACGTATGGTTTACTTAGGTACTTAGGTTTACTAAGTAAATAATAATAATAAAAATAAACAAAGACCTAGAACCTAAAACACCTAGCAAACATTCTGATTACTTTTACAGCTACTCCATGATTATTTTCTAAAAAGATATGAATACAAGCCAATGTACAGAATAATTAACAGAGCTTTAGTCAGTAGTGATTTTGTGGCTGGGTCAAGATAAGAAGAAATACAGAATAATCAGAACTAAATGAATGAATAGTCCAAGTCCCTAAGATTTTTTGCTTAAAAGCAATCTGTAGTTTGATATTTCTGAACCAATTGTTAAATTCAAGGTAAAACTATAGAAAGAAGGCACAACGATCTAACAGGAACATCTATTCAAAAGCTAAATTGCACACCCATGAGATACTATCAAACTCAATAGCTCACAGAAACCGAACCTTATCAATGTCACTTTCTTAGAAGGATACTGAAAACATGCAGAACCAATTTCAGCTGCAATATTCCACCAGGAAATAATAATGAACTTTTACACCATAACACTTTAGAAAACCAGTACCTAAACACCCAGTTTATTTAATATAAACATCATAACATTGATGTGTTATGATGTTCTGCTAAATGCATAAAGGATGTTAATATCATAACACTCAGTAATAGAGAAAGTGCATACACTGAAAGTGGTCTTCCTAATGTGCATGTTTAAATTAAAGATTTTCATTGAAGATTTAGGTTCATAAATAACATGCACACAACACTGATGTAAAGACACTACATGCACTGAACAGTTACATAGCACATATGCATTCAATTGTGGCAGAAAAATGTTGCTATACAAATCATTCAGGAAAGGAAACGCATAAACAACAACAACAACAACAACAACAAAAACAATACAATGGAGAGGAAAAAGCAGTGAGCCTGTTATGATTTTTGACATGAACAGTCAAGAAAAACATCCAAGAGGTTCTTCGAGGTAATTGATGATAGAGCTGGGTGATATGTCAAAAATGTCTCATCGATAATCAGCTATAAAAATAATGCGATATCCAATAATATTGTCTACCTTAGTTCCACATCCACCATGCCCCGCCCCCGCTGAGACAACATTGCTGACATGCAATGTTCAGTTTGGTCTTAATTATTGCCACCATTTTTGGTTTTACTTTTCTTAGTTTGTGCTTAAACCAACAGAAAAAAAAAGAGCTTTGCTGTTATTTCTGGTGTTGCTAATAATTTCCACTTTGTTCTTATAAAATTTCAGTTTGAAATTAATTTAATTTAGTTTCATGAGGAGAACTGTTGAGGATAAATAATACAACCCTAAATTCATCATGGCATAGTCGGTAGGGCTGTACCAGAATATTAGATTATTCGTTGGGTTGGCATTTGATTTTCAATTTAGATTGTTTTTTTTTTTGAACACCTGGCATCCTCTGCGAAACAGTTCTCATTCGCACTTGAATATGAACGTCGTGTATGTCATGATTCATTTCATCTGGAAAAGAAGACAGAAATGCCAAAGACCTCAGCTGTGTGGGAGCACTTTAAATTAAATGAGGACAAGACAAAGGCAGTGTGCCAAAGATGCCTGGCCTATAACAACATCACATCAAGTTCTGAAAAAATAAGTTCTGTAAGTAGCATGCCTATAGTATAGTGTTGTATATTGCCATGTTAATCAGTAATTTTACACATAATAAAAACGTGCACTTAATTTCCTTAAAAATACTTGTGAATACGGCAGTCATAAAAAACTAACAGTAGCCCAGACTAATAATAATTTGTCTATATTAAAAGTCTTGCTCTTAACAGACCGGTGTGTTTTGTATCACACGGGCAGTGTCCGTTTTCGGAACATAAGCCCTGCCTGCATGAGCTACAATGCTTTCAGCTTGCAATGTTCCGTAGTTTATTAAAAGTTTATCCATTCTGAATGTGAAGGGTGTCCATATTTCACCATAAGCAACATTGCACTCAACTCAACTGCCATGCGAGAAGTCGACTGGATAGCGGTTCTTGACATAATAAAAATTAAAACAGACAGACAGAGAGATACCTGCATTTATTACACCGTGTCTACACACATTTTGTCATGGCACGGCGTCCGGTGTAGACACGGAGTTAAAGAATATGTCTAGCCCCTCTTTCCGAAGCTCGAACATTCGGTGTTGATTACTACAGAAGTTTCAAATCTGCAAAAAAAAATGTTATCTAGGTATTCTAGGTAGACCTAGAAGTTGTATATTCTGGCAGTGATTCTAAGAATGAAAAATGCATGTTGATGTCATATAATGTCTTGAATAAAATATGCTTGTTTCGCTTTATTTTTGCCATTATCGCCCGTGTAGACACATTTCACTATGGTAAGTTTAATTTCCTTGATTATAACAATAGCAGCGCGGTTTTTAAACTTGTAATCAAGCTATAACATATTTGATATTTATAATTTATGACTAAAATCATGCAGGGGTTAAAAACTAATTGAATAATATTTTTCGATTTATAATTTCGATTTACAATTATATTGTATACATGGTATAAAAAACTGTAAAAAATATCGCACTGAAATGTGCTGAAGGAATTTGCGTATTTCAATTAAACTGGTCATGTTTGTGGTTTTTCATCAAGTCTGTTTAAATAAATATTCAGAAACACATGATGTGCTACTATTTGTCTTTTTTCATTTTACCTTTATTTAACTGCAGATCAAAATAGAATGGGCCTATACCTATATAAATAAGGATAAATTATATTGGAACGCATTTCCAAAATAAGTCGCATACAGAAATACACGTTGCCATTACAGTAGTCAGTGCCAAACAACAGACAAAATATAAATTGAGGTTACAAAAGTGATTAAGATCAGTGAGGATTTTCTTTTCTTTTGTTGTTTTATTAACATTAATGACTGACGGCAGCGGCTGCTGTCAACGCACAGATCCAATACACCCTTGTTTTCTTAACTATTTACGTTCACTAAAGACATAACCGATTGTATTTAAGGGATGTTTCTGTGTGTATTTGTCTATTTAAATGTGTAGAATGTGAGAACGAGAGCTCAGTCCAGTGTTCATATATACGAGGCATGCACTGTGTGTGTGTGATAAAACAGAAAACAGCGCACAAGTACAGAAGTGAGTTCTCTTTCATCTTCTTGAAGTTGAATCTTTTGAAATCACAATAAATGTGTATACAGAATTCGAGAAGCAGAATCGAAACGTAGTTTTATAACAAGTAATTTGACTCCTGACCTTATGCATCTGATCTGATTTAAAAAAATTGGAATAGCTTTTTGATTTTCTAATTATTTCATTCTTGCATGCAAAAAGACCTGTATAGTGACTACTGGGCTACGCAAAATATTTGTTCTAACTTACTAGGTTTATCAGATGTCTTTTTTTCCTCCAATAATGTTGATAATCATCGGTTACCTAACTGCTGACATTGCGATACTTATGAGACATCGTCAATATACAAAAATATCGTCATATCGCCCAGCCCTAATTGATTTTGATAATGAGGTAATACTGGTTATGAGGAGACAAAGACATAAAGGAGGGGTTCACACCGACAGCACAATTACATCAGAGGAAGGGGTATAACTGAAGAACTTCCAATACCCTTAAAGACTTTGCTGTTTGACGGGTCGCTGAGGGGAGCCTTACTCTGAACTGGCTGTGTGTCAGGGTTATAGAAGAATTTCTCGTTGCACATGTTGCCCTCGCAGCAGCAGAAGAACACATCCGGGTCCTCCTTCTTCTCAACACACTCAGTGCTGTAAGATAAAGATCAAGCAGATCTGTCAGCTCACAACTGTTGTTCTTTTATGGACACTTGCAGATTCCAGTTTGACATACTAATACATCAATATACAACAGTAAGTTTTTCAACCACTGAAACATCTAGGAGGACAACATTTTTCAATGTTTCAGCAGTTCACCAAAAAAACTCAACGAAGGTGCACATCATTTTATTAATTACATTTTATTAATTAAATATGTGATTTAATTTGATTTAAAATCAATAAAATAAAAAAAAAGATTCGGCAGCAAAGTTTTTTTCTGAATCATAAATTTCTTTTGGCAATAAAATAAAGATGGCATCACATTTGGAGATAATTAAGATATGCATCCGACAAGGTTTATTTGGATTTTGCTCGGGTTAGAGTGCAAACAAACGGATAAAAACACATGGGCGGAAAAAGCCTGTGCCAAAAATATACTTTTTTAAAAATCTGGCAGCCTACATCAAAGCAGAGCACTCAGGATGGCTTAAAGAAGATAAACAATGCTTAGCAGCACACCAATAATCCTTAAGACACACACGCACACACACACACACAAGGGCAAATGAACAAATAAAAGGGCAATGATGACATTCCAGAGACATTTAGTCAGAAACGTAAGTCCGTTCTTGCTTGCGACGCACACGCGCCATTAAGCGTTTGCAATACTTGCTTAGCTAACTAAGGACTTGACATGGCAGTGAAATGTGCATTAAAAAAAAAAAAAAAACATAAATCCTTCTAATGAGGTAAACGGGTTCAGCAGCATGTTAGGACAAGAGAAGTGCTGCTGCCTTTGCACGCTATCAAAACACCTCTGTTCAGGAGAAACACTTCCTGAACTGCCAGCAGTGCTACCTGTTGCATAGGGGCAGATGCGCTGATAAAACAGTTTTTAATATCTCCCCTATCATGGATGGAGGTTACAAGGTTCACAACCAATCCTCGACATGGAAACATGTTTACACAAGCCTTTATCTGAAATACTGTGAAATCTTGAGAAGGAAGTATTTGGTTAAATAAATGTGTGGAATAATCTCTCTGTAATGTTTGAACGTAGCATTCACCACAGACAATTTATAACATTTAGGCAATTTTGAAGTTAAATAATGCTTTAAAAAAAAATAATAATAATAATTATTGGGGTTGGTACAATTGTTTTTTTTTTTTATAAGTCTCACAAAGGCTGAATTTTTTGAACAAAATTACCATAAAAACAGAAATAGTGAAATAATATTATAATTTTTAGTATTCAGTGATAGATTATTAATTAGAAATTATTCTAATATGCTCACTTGCTGCTCAAAAAAAAAAAAAACATCTTAAAATTAAAAACATTAACTGAGTTTTGTTTTTTCAGGTATTGACGCAAAAAGCTTAAAAGAACAGCATTTTTGAAAAAGAAAACATTTGGCAAATTATGAATATCTTTACTGTGACTTTTGATCCATGAAATGCATATTTTCTATATAATAAGTGCATATACTGTGAATGGTAGTGTACCTCACAATGCAATATTTTTAGTTCTTTAGTTAATACATTCATCTAATTTGACAATAATTACACAAATGTTTCAGATGTCAAAACAAGTGAAAAATGTCAGCAGCAAAAACATCTTCACTACAGTTACAGCTTGAGAAACAACGATAGTCAATAATAAATGCTGATGGTATGTGCGCTGCTGAAAGGTTCAAACACAGCCTCTATAAGTGTAATTAAAACAATCAATATTTAAACAATCAAGACACTTAAGATGATGTTGATTAACAGTGACAGAGGTCAAAAAGCCTCATATCTATTTTGAAAACTCCCAGTCAATTAAACAGAAATGGGCCTTTTTTCCTCCCCACTTCAGTTATTGGTTTCAGATAGGGGTGTAACGGTTCACAAAATTCACGGTTCGGTTCGATACGATACACTGATGTCACGGTTCGGTTCGGTTCGGTACGTTTTAGATACAGCAAAATGCAAAAACATCTCAACTTTTCAGAATGCCGCAAGCGCACCGCGGGTCATGTGACAAGAACCAACCAATCAGCTTCATCCTTTCCCATAACAACGTTGAGAGCTCAGCCAAGATGAAGGAACAGCTAATCATAGTTATATATGGATTGCAATTTTGAAATAAATTTAGTAGCAGAGCTATTGCAAGCGATTTTTAAAGCTGCAAATCCATTTATCCTTTGCTGAAATTTCCGCGTCTCATGGAGAGAGCACGTCATTGTTGCTTAGCAAAGACAGACGCCTCATGAGCGCTTCTGCCCGAGCGCTTTGGAAAGGAGGAGAAAGACGTGCTTAGCGTTTTCCACGCGTTTTTAGGAGCGATATGTGAACGGACCCTAAGGCGCTCGCTCACTCAGCACGCGCTGAAGGCTCATTGCAAAATGTCTAATGCATTTAACAGACCAGAAATATAAGATCCTAAAATAACCAACAGGTCTGGTGTTTGGGTGCACTTTGGATTCCCTGTAAGCTATAATACTGGTGTCTAAATGCTGCAGGCATAGTTTGTTGCGTGCATGTTTCTCCTTTTTTTCGTCTTTTCCCAGATACTGACACAATAAGGTGATGTCGGCGTAAATGAGTTGACATGTTTCAAGTATTCACGCTGGTGTTTTTTTTTTTTTTTAAAGCAATGAAGCAACCGCGCGAAGCCCTCACTATATAGGATTTTAGAAAGAATGCAGAGCACTAGTGTAGTGTGCAAACTTACCACAGTGTGGATTTCAGAAAGTGTGCAAAGACTTCACGTGCACACTTACCATAACATGGATTTACAAATAATGTTCTAAGGAGGGGCTCTCATGTCACTCTGATCGAGCAGCTCATAGATGGAATCATGCATCTCAAACAATATGTTTGAGAGTCATCTTCTTTTTCTAGTCTGTTAAACGCATTGGCCATTTTGCAACGAGCCTTCAGCGCGTACTGAGTGAGCGAGCGCCTGACTGAGTCATAACATAACATAAACATAAGTTGGTGTTTTTTTCTTCTTCGGGAGTGTCAGGGGCGTTGCCTGTTACGTCGTTTGGGTTATTGGGCTACCTTGTTGAACGCATATCATTATATTTCTCTTTTTTTTTCCAAATATAATTAATTAGTCCAACGAACCGTTCGGTATGCATAATGCGTACCGCGTACCGAACCGAAAGCGTCGTACCGAACGGTTCAATACGAATACGCGTATCGTTACACCCCTAGTTTCAGACTATCTTGATTTCTTGGTAATGTCAAACAGGCGTAAAACAACTAGAGATTACCTGTCATAGCAGTTGACGTCATCAAGCCAGCAGCCTTGCTTTACTATTTCAACCGATCCTGACACATTTCGCCAAGTTGCGAAGCAATGAAGCCTCTTGTCCTTCTCTCCCACGCAAGACTCAATACCACTGCGATTTCCTCGGTTCTCCGAACTGGGGTTGTAGTTGTAGAACACACACTCTTGTGTCTCTGATCGGCCAAGAATGGCACCTGGAAAAGAAAACCACAGGGGAGGCTGGTTAAGACATGGTATGCCTGCAGTGAGCTTCATTGATCACTCACAAGACTTTACACTCAACCCAAACCACAACCAACAGTCACAGATTGGCAGCTGAATATCAATTGAAGATGATAGATATTGGAGGTTTATAACCGATATAAAAGTGGTTTAATATAACCCAAAAAAGTGAGATCCGCAGATTGGACTTCATCTTGTTTTCAGAATCTAATTCACAGGCAACCATATGGTTAAAAAAAAAAAAAAAACACACTAGCAAGAGTTGTGGTTAACCAAAACAACAACCGTAAAGTAGTGAACTTGATTAACACAGAGGGGCTCTAAAACAGGATGTGGTGGAGGGCGGTTTCCCAACTTCTTCCTGCAATAACCACAACTCAGATTGTGTTTGAGTATGGCACTGAAGTGATGTGATGAGTGTTGTGAAATTATTCAAATCAAAACATCACCATCACTTAAAAGACAAGACTAAAAAAAATTAATGAACAAAAAGCAAACAGTGGAATCAGATAGGGCGGCGACGAACGCTGTGACAACCGCGTCAAAGCGGTGGTCTGTTGCCTCCGCAGTTGTCTACTGCCACTGGCCGTAGTGCACGTGATGTCACACACTCTGTAACATGCATAATACAAAGTTCTGTATACAAGTGTAATAACAGTAACAGTTGCGGTTTGAGCACAGGAAAATATGTGTATATCAACACAGTGCCACCGGACTTAGTTGGTCCATTCCCGCCACGGTGATAAAAATTCCACACCGTCACAGTCTTAGAATCAGATTTTTACTTCACTTGCTAAGCTTGTTCAAAGACACTATGAATCTTGTGCCGGTTGAGCAGACTTGGTCTCCATTTGAACGTTTACAAAAGATGTGCTCTTGCACTCAAAAACATTTCGACGGAGCGTAACAATAGATGAGAAAGTCAAGAGTTTGAAACATTAGTTTTTGGGGGCAATCTTGCATCTATGGGAACCTTTGTGATTCAGACATTTTGCAACGCTTGAGCTGATGTTATATTGTAGCACAAGGAACAGTTTACGCTTTGGGCCAGGTATTTTAGGACTGGTTGCACAGGTTTAGTGGTGGCACCATCCTGGATACAGTTGAATGAAACAGAAAACAATACACATACACTGCAGTAAAGCAATTACAGGAACATTCTTCACATGTCACAAACGGCACTTCTGTATGCTCCAAAAATTCTTAAGCCACTTCTTTTAAGAAAAAACAATTAAGTTTGTGCATTCCATGACCACATATATGGCATCTTCAGTTCAAAAATTAATTGTCAGTGTTTTTAATACAACAATGACAACAGAAATGGCTCATTAACCTAATGCATCTAAAGCATGCATGTATGCATGTGCACACAGCACAAACCAGTGCTTCCAGCATCACTATTTAGGAGTGGCACAGTGAAATAAACAAATTAAATATTACATTAAATAAAACACACACAATTGTTAAAAAGCTTGAGGTAAAGTTTTTTTTCTTTTAGAAAGAAATTAACACATTTATTCAGGAAGGATCCATTACATTGACCTTAAGAGACAGCCAACATTTATAATGTTACAATTAAAATTTCAAATAAATACTGATAGTTTATGTAGCCTATGCAAATATAATTAGTAATTTTTCTAATAATGAGAAATGAGCACAGAATCAAAATAGTAGAATGATTTCTAAAGTGTCATGCATATATGTAAATACATGCAAAATGAATGGTGTGGTTCTTTTACATGAATTAGACTAAACTGAATTTTGGACTATCACAGAAAACTCACTTCTTTTACTGGCAAAGCCTGGATGACAGATTTTCCTATTACTACAACTGAAAGTAGGTTAATGTGTCTGATTTGAAAATATATGCTATTGAACAGTTACAGTTATGTGTAATTTTAACATTTGACAAAATGTAAATCAGCCTATACTAAATGGCTGTGCATATAACAATGTATAATTAAACAAACCTGCAACAAGTTGTGTTTTATTCACTAGCAATTTAATAAAATGAAACAATTTGTTGGATACAATGGGTATTGTTACGGTTTATCGCACTACAAAAACTGAATCCTGAAGGAAAATTATTTTGGTGGGAATTAATTTGCTAATTGCCCTTAGTGGGGATAAATCCTCAGGATTTGTTCCAGAGACACAAGTCACTGTTATTGGGATTAAAAGGAAATCTGCTAGAATTACGGTCACATCAGGGTAGAGAACAACGGCGGTGCACAGGATGCACATCAATGATCACCAGAGGAAAAATTACATTTACTCATTTTAAATAACAAATGGAGCACCCCAAATTGCTCAAATGCCTTCAGCATCCGTTAAGAAACATTAAGAATAAATTAAAAATTCTAATTACAAGTGCAAACATAAGGGAATTACTCACCTGCCCTCTACACTAACAAGGAGAAGCCTCGATAAATCTTTGACCCATATTCTAAAATTGCTCTTCCTGACACCAGCTCTTGCCCCTCCGCTGAGCTGCTCTCGGTTTTTAATATGAGACGCTGGGATACACAGACTCCTCTGAGTCAGCAGGGTTATACGAGGTAAAACGACAGGGTAAATATATAGAGCTGGTAGAAGAGGCAGCTTAAAAACACTCTGAACACAGCCCATGAATGACAGCCAACACTGAGTGAACAGACCGTACGCCGTAATGTTAATGGACCACTTATGGTGGTTTCCTACACAAAATAAACTTGATGACCAACACTTTGCCTCCACATTAGAAACAAACGTTTTTTGAAAGGTTTAGAAGAGGGCCGCTGATGGCATATTTGAAGTTCTTCATGCTTGCATTTTCCATCATTTTTTAATTCTTAGATAGATAGAAAGATAGAAAGGGAGATTACAGATTACAAACAGATTACAGATAACTGCATTATTGTATTTGGATTCAGGTACATTTGTAATATACACATACAATAGGGAAGTAGTATCTGTGACCAATAACGAACATGCTTCTATAATGCAAGTTTTTAATATGGTTTACTTCTCTATCTGGTGTTTTTAATAGGCATAAAGACAAACCATGATCAAAATCACCAGTCAACACTATTGCTAAGTTTTTGTTCCTTAAAACTGCAGTGCACCAAAGACAGTTTCAATAATGTGGTTTGAAAAAGGCCCGTTTTCTATCTTCACAAACACATGCCAGTCCTGTCAATTTGCTGGAACAAGGTTTGTGTAACGTAAGCAACACAGTATTAGCTGTTTGCCAACACAATCAAGGCAAAGGCAAATGTTATTAATTACCTTTGGGATTTTGGAGTGATTCAAAGAGCAACTTGTGCTTTAAATGGAAGAACTGCCAACTGTACAAAGGTTCACAAAATCAATGTCACAAATTTGATTATTTGCTTCTTGACCCAGAAGTAGAGAATGTGAAATATTTCTTTATTTTACGTCATAACGCTTGTTTTAAACTTCTTGTGCTGTAACAAATTACTTACAGTGTTTGAGATTGAGACAATACACCCAAATCCCTATCACACACTAATGTTTAATTACTGTTTAATTACCACCACTAGTGTTCAATTCGCACTGCCATTTCTGTTGCATATGAGAAATATCAAACAGCAAATGAAACAAAAGCAACATAAATATAAATCACGCTACTTGTTTGAGTTGCGCAATGTGAACCGTTTATCAGCTCAGACCGTGACGCAAACAACCTTTTCTGAGCTCAGAACAGCTTTACTCTGTAATAGGGCTGTGTGTATTGGCAAGAATCTGGCGATACGATACGTATCACGATACAGGGTTTGCGATACAATATATTGCAATACTGTAAGCAAGACGATATATTGGGATATTTCTTTTTTTAAGAATAGGATTCATTTATTTTTTGGAAAGCTGTCATTAAGAACACATCACAATATGCAAACCTTAACAAAAAATAAATACAAATTGTTTAACCAGAATACACTGGGATCTGCATTTGCAATCATTCCCTGTAACATTCAACATTATTGAAACACTTTTTGTGTAGTACAAGGGGGAAAAATTTAAGTGCTTGCAGGATTAAATGTACAGTTAAATATATATGTATAAAATTTATTTTATAATGAACAACTTTCCATTACTGGCAGCAAACTATATTAACACTAACGATAGTGTGCCTTAATGCTAGTTATTTCCTGTCACTGTTTAAGTTCAGAGATGAAGAATCCTATCTAGCAGGCAGGTTACAAACTTTTTTTATTTTTATATTGACATTCTGTTTTTGAGAATCAATACAGTATCGCAATATTTTTTTTGCCGATACTCACATTTATTGAGTATCACATCATTGATTTCGTGACACTGTTACTGCACAGTGCTGCGAGATCCAGTGAGAAGTGTTTGAATTCACTGCAGAATGAATAAAGTTTGCACATAGTGACTAGAAGAACTCACATAGTGCACTGGCCACCAATGAGCTTCATTGCATTTGGCATTAAAAGTGTGTCGGGTAATCAGCTAGTTATACAATTGCCATTCTATTGGTTTAAAGCACACAAAATTGTCCATGTAAACACACCAAAGTGCCTTTATGCGGTTTAGGACAATTGAACTGCAATCAGATAGCAATCCAATTACTTAAGATGCAATTTCACGGCAAGAGCAAACAAGACCCAAGCAATGGAGGAGGGTGGCATGAGGCCTCTGTTTCAGGCCACCCTCAAAACTGGCATCAATAAATTAGAAATGTCAATGCACCAATTCATGAATGGTCAGAATAAAAGAAACTGCATGGACAATTTTTTAAATCAGGACGGTCTTATTGATACAAAGCTTTAGAGATTTCATAGTCTTTAATATTTTGCTTTGCAATCTCTGGAAATCTGGATTTCACTCATCTACTAATGTGAAGTTGCAAATCTGATTCCATACGTTTCATGTTTGCTATTCCGACCACATTCAAATAATTATTTGTCTGAGATATTCAAGAACAGAATTGCACTGCCACTCGAAACAGAGTATTACTGCACATTGAAAACCAGTTTTGCACAGTTCTAAATGATTAAACTTTAAATCTAATGATATGAATAAAATATATCAATACATATGTAATGTTGCATATAATGCTGAACATCAGATATAAACAACTCCAACAAAACATATTTTAAAGAAATTTTTCACTGCATCACTGAGCATCTTAGGCTGTGCTACTGACAAAGCTAAGACAAAAGCCCTCTCAAGCAGTGTGAGACGTTGCACGTTACCATTACAAACACACTTCCTGGTAGGGCTGTGCAATTAATAAAAAAAAAAAAAAAAAAGTTTGATTTCAATTTTGGCCTCCACCGATTATGAAATTATTTATGATTATGATTTACAGGAAACACCTATTTGATATTTATCCCTATCTTTAAATAAATCTCTCATAGAAAGTTGATGATATGGCCCCCTCATAATCGTGTTAAATAATGATTATGATTTTTGCCATAATCGAGCAGTCCTACTTCATTAAATGCGTCTTTACATTGACTTAACATTGAAATCATTCGCGCCAGACCGCCCCCCCCGTTCCAACGTCTATGCACACTGTACAGAGGCAACGGATGAATTAGAAACAAAGAAAATGAGTGCGGGAGATAATGCGGCCGGTGGCAGTGCAGAATCTGACTTGGTGCCAAAACATAAATCATCTTCCATAATTTGGAAGGATTTTGGATTCATAAAAGATGATGTAAACCAGAGTGACGTGTTGTGCTTAGCAAAAGAACACGTAGTCATATCGTATTGTATCGATATAGAGATATCTGGCATGAAAATCGAGATATGAAATTTTGTCCATATCGTTCAGCCCTAATCAGAACCAAAACAGATGCTTTTTTAGCAGGTACGAGCTGTAATGGCACAGCTCTGTTCTGGAAAACAGGGCGGAGAGCAGCAGCTCATTTGCATTTAAAGAGACAGGCACGAAAAAGAGCGTTTCTGCTTCCACATAAAATAGCCATTTTCAAGTTGATATAATAAAACATCTGTGGAGTATTTGAGCTGAAACTTCACAGATTCATTCAGGATCTACACACCAGAAATCACTGTTAGGATTATCCCACTTCTGGTACTTTATTTTGTATTTTTGTTCTTTTCACTAATATCAAGATAGTCGAATAAACAGACACAATAAAAATCATTAATTAGGTTAGCTAAAACTTTATAAAGCTATCACAGTCGGTTCACCTGGTGTTACCAGCTTCTCTGACAACCGGATGAGTGAAGACCAGCTTTCCAGTTTGGTCATGTGATGTTTAACATAAAGCTTATGGCTTCCACACAGACTTTGATTTGACAGCAAAAACTTTCAAATATTAATATTATTATACTAAGCTATAAGTCTACTCTGTCTGTATGAAATACATTTTTGTGTAAATAAATCTGGACACACCACTGACTTGCCAATGTTTACAATTTATAAGTCAAGTCTATCAGCTGTCAATCATATTTAACACACTTTTTGCTGCAAATCCTTTTAATCTGCTTTGATTTCCCTCCACCCCTCAACCAAACACCACCACAGGACTGTGAAAGATCTCATGTGCACAAGATCACAGATCTATGATGCATTAGTGTTGTCGAAAGACCCCCTACTTTGGTACCAAGTCGGTACTAAAAAAAATGAAAATGTGACGGTACCAGGTTTCTTTAAGTACCGGTAGTACCGAGGTCCAGTTCAAACCCGGTTCTTGACGCATACAGCTCTATGATTACCGCGAAGCAGAAGACGTGGATGGAATCTCAAATCGCATGTTCGGCGTGTCTCTGTGTGAATTAATGAATGGCAGAGACGTGCGGGTTTGTTTACTACATAGCAACCCTCTACATTGCGAGTACATCACTCACATATGCGACTAAATCTTCCTTCTGGCGACTAAATGATGTCTTATATTAGCCAATGGCTAATAAATTCTCAGATTTTACTCGCCATTTTGTGAGTTGGAGGATAAGTATAAGTTTAGCTCAGATATATGTTCACTCGCCGAACACTCTCTGACTGAGCGCTTAAAGTTTCACTCTCAGTCAGGCGATCTGTGTGATTCAGTTCATCTCAATGGATGCACAGCACACCTGTGTTTACCTCTAGTGTGAAGGCGCACAGATCGCTTTCGCTTTCTCTCACACACACGCAGAGACCGAGAGAGAGAGAATTGACGCACTGCATTTAAACTATCCTTGGTTGTATTTTCCTATCAAAAAAATAGTGGCAGATCTATGGAAATCTTCACTTTTTAAGAATAGCTGGGTTTTCCTTTAACGTTATTGTGTTGAGTTAATGCGCAAATGGCAATCTCATTGGCTGGCGCTCACCTATTATCGTTCGTTTTGATTTCAGCAAATAAGTTCGAGCGAATGCACAAAACCTGATTAATATTCATGAATCCAACAGCTAATTAATCCTTAGTAATCTTTAGTGTGTTTTTATAGTTCTTCTTATTAGAATTCGTATCAGCATTATCTTATCAGCATTTTTTTTTCTCACCAGTATTATTTTTACAGAATCACTGAATGACAAAAAAAGCACCACCACGATTCCAGTTAAAATGTTCAGTTAAATTGACTAATATGCATTTAAACATGGTTATCAAGTTTACTTCTAATTACTAAAGTTCTAATTATATATCAGTCTGGCGAATAAACTAAAATATTTAATGGCCAATGGCAATTCAATTGCAGAATGTGTCTGTAGAATGTGTTCAAATTTCATTAATTAAAAGACAAATAAAATTTGGGTGAAACTTGTTAACTGTTTTTCATAATTGTATTACTTGTAAAAAAAACTTTAATCACAAATTTATATAAGTATATAGAATGGCATTGGTTTTATTTTTAGTGATAAAAAGTGTGTTTTATATTTTTTATCAGCATATTGTTTTGCGCTTTGGTACCGAAATTGGTAACGAGAACCGTGGATTTTCACTGGTATCGGTACCGAATACTGAAATTTTGGTACCGTGACAACACTATGATGCATGAAATAAAACGATCACATTCAAGAAAACGAGCTGGATCAGCATTTGTTCCTGTTTCTCTGTCGGTAGGCAACTTTACTTTCAAATTCAAAGTTGTTTGCAAACACATTGAAATTCATGTACAAGATGCGTAATGAAACAACATTTGGGAAGACACTTGGAAATCTTGTTCAGGGTTTGACAACACATCCAGGGATGACAGGTTAAATCTGCCATTCTTTGAAAAATCATTCATATACAGAATATTTAGGCCAAGTAGCTCTTAGAGTTAAAAGCCTTAAACACAGCTACAGTTACAGTGAGAAACAGATATACACACACACACACTCGAACACGATTTATCCACACAAACATCTGTCACAAAGAAACAGGAAAACTATGGCACAGGTCAAAGCAGACCGTTAGAGGACAAAGGCAGCACATTTTATTTCAAATAGCCCTTCCGTCAGCAGTGGCCAACCGTGGTTGTAAATTATTCACAGAGGCATCTGCATCTTGGGCAACAGTGGCTGCAACCTGCCTATGTCATGGAAGTCCAGTTGGCGAGGATCAAAATACACTGCAAAGCAACTCAAGGTCAAGCGATCAGTCACACATTAGTGCTTTAGGCAAAATAAAAAAATGTGGAAAATTAAATTATAATGTGTCTGTATCATCAGGAACACAGAGATCAATACAAAATAACTTTTAATTGAAGGACGTGCCATTCTTGAGCTGCTCCTCCTGTGTATGCAGTTTAAATATTAGCGATGTGACTTCACTTAACAGGGTGAATAAGTATTGTTTTATAACAGTGTGACAAACTGAGCACATGGGTTCACAACGACATTTGATACTGGGGCGAAAACTTCCATCCGTTTGGCATTAAAGAAACATGGTGGAGCCGAGAACACTGATTACATCTGCGTAAAGATACTTTACTGAGATAAACCAAATAAACTAAGCAAGCCTAAGGTCAAATACAGTAAATCAGAAGTTCTGACACTACTCGTTTATGCATTCTTCATTGCGCAACAAGAACGTGCCACCTCTTCTCCTGCATGCTAGAAGTGAGTCAAACTCACAGCACTTGCAGAATTCATGTGGAGGAGCATTTACTGTGAACCAAGCCTCTCAGAGACACTGGAAACACTGGATTAATAGCTGCTTATGTAAATAAAATAGTGCTGTACTTCACTCTAAAACACACAGTTCATCAGACTATATATTTTAATAATTAAAGCCTTTCATAAATCACACCAACTGGCAAATATTGCTGTCTTAAGAAAATATGGAAAATCCCCGGTACACTTCACATACAAGTAAACATGAAAACATGCTTATTTAAAATAACAATACAATACGATAAGTGTTACAATCTGTTCCTGATCATCAGTTCTGCCCAATAAACCCTCAGGGTTTCCAGGCATACAGATAACAGATCATAAACAATAAAAGCACTAAAAGCACACACAAAACACAGATATGATTAGCTGCAGCATAGAAATAAATAGTGAACTGACCTTAGGCTAACTATTCAACCTGAAAATGAATCCATTTAGTAGGGGTTGAATGACTTTTTAAAAGTCGAATTTATGTGATGAAAGTATAGTCGACTAGATCAGTTGTTCTCAAATCCAGTCCTCACGACCCCTGCTCTGCACATTTTGTATGTCTCTCTTTGTTAACACACCTGATTCGCATAATCGGGTCATTAGAAGTGAGCTCTGTGCATGAAAGGTGTTACCATTGACATGGTCCCTACCCAGTGTTCATTGCTCAGTACTCTCTGAGAAGGGGAAATCTTTTGAAGTTAACATCACTTCGGAACATTCATTCACAGATTTGTGCTGCGCAATGTAGGGGTGTGACGATTAGTATATAACCGTGAGACTGGCGGTTATAGTTGAACAGCTTCATTAGAACTCTATAACCGCCAAAACCGTGTCATTAAAATATTTTTTACAAACATTTTTTATCAAATTTTTTTTCATTTTTTAGATAGGATCATAAGATGCGCAATATATCAGGAGACATGGTTTTTACCACTTCATTAAATTTTGCTTTGTAGAAAACCTTTCTTAAAAACGAATTTCGTGCAAATATAGCAGACAATGATAACCGTGACATGGAAGCACCAGTGCGCCGCATTCACTTGCACTGCACTGTGAACTAGAGCGCATCTCATCGTAAACGAAACTCAGCGTAGGCCTATGGCTTATACATTAGCATTAAATATCTTTGCTGCATCCTTTCTAGAACAGACAAGGGCTTTTTTTTTTTTTTTGCGGCTCGCATCAGCAAAGCATTGCATCGTCCATAGACCGCAAAACAATCAGTGGATGGCGGGCGGGTGCGGCTTTGAAATTTGCTCAAAAAACATTGGCGCGGATGACGAGTTTTGTGACAGATCTCCTTAATAAACGGAGGTCTGAAATCTCTGCCCCTTTACCGATCAGAGCGCGCGCTGACACGGAGTTAACCCGCTATCTCCAAGAACAACCAATTGACTCTACGGCAGATCCACTAGCATGGTGGCGAGACAATGAAACGCGCTATCCGCTCTTAGCAAAATTGGCACGTAAAGACATGTGTATTTGTGCTACAAGCACAGCATCAGAGCAAGTTTTTAGCACTACGGGGAACATAGCTACCCCTGTCAGATCGTCACTAAAACCGAGTAAAGTGAACATGCTGGTGTTCCTGTCAAGGAACTTGGAAGTCGAAAAAGATTAGGAAATGAAAATGTCATTGCACTTTTTTTTTTGTTTCCTTTATTTAGTTAGTTTAATTAAGGTATTATTACAACAGTTGTTGTTTGACTTTTTTTCTTTGATAAAGGTATGTAGATTTCATCATTTGTAATTTAGGCCTAGGCTACTCATTCATTTTTATGCTCTTATAGAATTTAAGTAGCCTACTTTTTTAAAAGGATTTGTTCACTGTGTGTGATTCATTTAATGGAAAGCACATTCACTGCTAGTTGTCTTGCTGTTAATTTTAAATAAACGTAGAGCAAGTAGCTAATCAGTGTTTGCTCGTTTATTCAAACTAATTCTGCTCATTCTTAATCAGATACAGATAAAGCAGCACAGTAAAGATTATATTTATATGAATGCATTAGTGTGAGAGCAATTGCTTGTGTGAATTTATTCAACCTGTCAGCATCTCTCTTCTCATAGTGAAGCTGTGGGTTTTAGTTCCGAACAAATACACGCTAGAACTTTTCAGTTTTCTAAGCTATTTTTTTTTTTGAGAAATCTGAGAACAGTTTTGGGAATACATTTCTGTGCTGCGCCAAGTTACTGAATGATTCTGTGTGTGCACGATTTGCGGGTGATGTACGAGCTACTGTCTGTAGCCTAAAAAGGGATTCAATAAGCTACTGTATAATCCAAAAGCACATTTATCGATTTGCCCATCAGCAACCCTGCTGTGACTGTATAAAAGAAGATTTCTAGAGTAAATATATATTATTGTCACAAAACGTCCTTTGTTTTGGTTTTGTTTTGGGTGTTATACAAGGGAAATAAAATGTACCCCCAACAGCTGCGTTGATAGATTAAGGAATAAGGAAGAGGAACCACCATAACTTCCATTCTGCAGTCATGATGTAGTCTAACACACTAACACAATCACAAACGCACAAAACACTGCATATATGCATTATTGTAAAACCGCAGGTTTTCATTTGGTTTTGTTTGTGTATGTTTTAGCCGTGATTCACATCCATTATAAGATTGACAGACTGCAACGGTTTGTGTTAAAAATCTTTGTTTGTGTTCTACTGAAAAAAGTCACCTACATCTTGGATGCCCTGGGGTTAAGCAGATAAACATCACATTTTCATTTTTGAGTGTACTATCCCTTTAGTGCAGACTGTTAAATGATAAATCGTTATGTGAGGATTGAGGAACACTAACTGATTTTTCCTTTCTTTAAATGCTAATCTTGCATGACACAAGACACGAGATCCACCGAAGTTCTCATGAAAAACAGCTGACCATAGCATGTACTTTTAATAGCTGGTAAATATTTACATCAAAAACAGACACAGCAAGTGAAGCCACTGAACAAAGTTCGTAAGTTCAACTAAGATGTTTTCAGTCAACAATCTAAGGTCAAATATAGCACATTACGTCCAACTTCTATATCATCCATTGCATCTGAGATACTGTGTGATACTCACAAAGTGTTCACAAAAATCACGATAATAATAATAAATGTATCTTGTATCGGTTTACAAATTGCTATTGCTGATAAATTATAACTTGTCTCATGTCAAAACTACAGTGTAGATTTGTAATGCATCAATGGACTCAAGTGTAAGCTATTCACTCTAATGCTTTAATAATAATAAAAAAAAGTGTAATATAATCGCTTCTAAAAGGATTATATTAGAACTTGGAGGGGGAAAAATATTTTAAAAAAAATACACAATTTATGTTATCTTGTCAAAGGGACCTAAAAACAATCCACTGGAGAATTACAAAATAATACAACAACTAAAATATATATATTTAGCCCTATATCTTTTTCTGTCATCTAGCATTGAAAAAGCTAAAGAATTTCCATTAAATAAATTCACAAATCAAATTCCTCTCTATGCTTCCTATTTTTCTTTGTGCTTTGGTGAGATGTTGCCAGTTGTGATTTATTTTAAGAGTTATGACGTTTAGGGCATAATTTACATTTGACTGGGCAAGCGCTCAGACTTGATTCTCTCAGCAGTCATAAACTCATGCCTGGGCAAAACATCTGTGATGGCTTAGATGCAATACTACCAAACTCAGCGACTACAATCTTAACAGTGGATCTAAAAAAACACAACTACAAAAAAGGGTGAAAGTGTCTTTGTGCAGAGATCTACAAAGGTTTATTATGCTCATCCCATTAGTTTACACCAATTACTCTCTGAGAGAGCATGTGCAATGTGACCCAAAATATATGGTTTCTTATGTTACCCAGAATACTCCTGCCTTTAGACTGATATAAATACCGAAGTGATGTGCTCAAATATAACATTGTATTGATTAATTGTCTCTGTAGCCAAAAGAGCGCAGGGATGTGTAGGCAAGTACGATCCGAGATAAGGGGTGTAGTGGGAACACGGAGTACAGGCACAGACTGTGCCTCTTATGCACTTTTCAATAAAAGCAAAATTAAAACCTTGATCACAAAGTCGGTTAAGAAACAGCCGACGTTTGCCTTGCAGCTCCTTAAATATCCCTGAATAAATATACCATTAAGGTTCATGATCATGTAACTCCAGCACTCACCCATATCTTATCTAATCTTCTCGCATGCAAATATGACCTTTGGCCTTGCCAGCCTCATCAAAGCTTTTATTTGTATTTTTTTATCACTAATATAGAAACATGTAACAGTCCTCATCCATGAAAAAAAGAGCTACCAGTAGAGGGGGTTTACATGCAATACAAAAAAGCATGCATGCATGAGCAGCAGCAGCAGCAGCCTGCAAAATGTTATTGGTTAATATTATTGGCACAAACAGTAGTTTTCTCAACTCCACCGAACAACAAACACAAGTCTTCATGTTGGGGACTCGTCAGACCAGATACTGAGGAAATAAGATGCAAAATCGTGGCAGCAAACGCTTCTCCTGTGTGGTGCATGCTCGGATTATATTCAGATGGTATTATGTAGCTATTTTACGAGAAACCGATGAATTCGATCTCAATGCGGAGTAACACGAGAAACAGCCTCCGGTGGCACATACATACACACAGAAAGATACATGTCATGATACAAATGTACACTCTGCATATGCATATTACATTTAAAGGGGTCAAAGCGTATTAACACCCACCTGAGGAGCAGGAAATGAGGAACACTCCAAAAGCCAGCTTTGTTGCAGGTCCCATTTTTTCAAAAACAAAACAAAACAAAAAAAATATTGTCCTAAAAAATCCAAAAGTCTTTGCATTCAAGTTTCTCCTCGATCCACTGATCAGCAGTCAGTGAAACACAACCATGTCACCGAGTCAGTGATATATGGCAGTGCAAAAATCCAATGCCAGCTTATAGTCCTCGGCGATTTAGAAATGGCTTTACACTGCGGTGTCCACTGATGGTAGTTTATTCAAAGCAGACGAGCTTTTAGAAAAAAGTGATCTATGACTGTCCATGCAGTTCGCTTTAAAAACCCATAGCAATAACGAGGAAATTCCAATGCGTACGAATACTGTATCTACACAAATGTTGCCCCGCCGCGCGTTTAGAATAACCGAGCTCGTTCAATAAACTCGTTCAGCAAATGGGCCAGCTCCCATACCCAGTGATCAGCACAACTGGACAATCGATGCATAGAACCTGCCATAAAATATATAGATAAAAATATTATTGTTAATGCAAAGGAACTAAAATTGTAAGCAGGGCAATGCCTCCAAATCACCTTGGAAGTATATGGCAGTACATTAAATGCATGCACATTTACGGGGATAAAAATGGAATTAACATCCCTAAACGGTGTTTCCACATCACGCTCACTTCGCTTTATGCTTAAATACAAAATATGTACTACATATCATAGATAAGCGAAATAAATGGGGTCACGCGCACGCGCGAGCTCAAGTCGACAGCGGAGGACTTAAATATGGCCAAACGCGCTATATCCACACTACCTTCTGGTGTTAATGATTCAAACCTGCAATTCACGACCTCACAAAGCTTCTCCAGAACTGCTAAGGTATGTCGTTGAAACAAACAGTCGTTTTAAACTAAGAGATGTTGACGGCAGAATAAAGCTGAGCACGTAACGTTAACGTTACAGTCTCCGAAATAACTTAATCAGCCAATATGAAGCCAAAAATGAGACGGAATTGGCAGATAACGTCGCTAAATGTAATCCTTTAATATGTATTGTCCCCGGTGTTCGCGTTCGGTTGACTTTTTAGAGTGGTCGGAACTCAATTTATTGCGATTTCCCTCTCCGTTGCTGTCAGTCGCCGTTGGCTTACAGTATCCAAGATGGACGCCTGGATGGATTGTTTTTGTTTTTTTTTTTCTGTCCGCCGCTGCCTTTACCCGCCCATTTCTTTACGTAAGCGCACCGCAGTGATTGACAGGCGTGTTACCGAATCAGAACAACATATGTAATTAATTGAAACCAACCATGGAGCTGGTTACACATAGACCCAGCCCTCTCTATGAGGGGTTTGTGTGTGCTAGTAGAGTGACGGGCGTTCGGGATTTGTGTAATTATGTTGCACTTACATATTGGGTAGACCAAGCTACTCCAATTACAAAAGTGTTTGTTTTCTCTAGTAAGGGTTTTATATGTTGGTTTTACCCAGATCAACATGGCCAGCATTATTTACAAAATTATATTTTTGTAATCAAGTGAACACAGTAAACCACTCACTAAATTGGTGGATTTTAACATAAATGTATTATCCATAAATGCCAGGTTGTGGTAAGCTGTCATTGTTAGCTGTTTATACCATTCATTTAATTAATTAATTTAGCTTTTGAACATTTATGCTGTGTTATGAATTGTTTCATAGTTGTTTTACAGTTTTAAATGTAGCTGAAAACCATATAATCCGGTTGTTAGGTCTGATGTCAAACGTCACCTGGTACAAACAAAACCAGATGCTTAAAGCAAAAAAAAAAAATAAAAAAAATAATGGTGCCGATATATACTTACTGTGTGCTGTAGTGCTACTGAAGATTTATATTGATATCTGCATATACAGTAATTAATTTTCAGAAATAAACCTACCGTATAAATATTTGTAATTCATGAACAGGAGTCATGAGAGAGAAACATAACAGTATTGTGAAAGATCAAGAGGCAGTGAGTGATGTATAGTTTTATTCTTAATAAAAAATATTAAATGCCTGCATGGTTAATGAGAAATCATTCGCTATTGTTGTTGTCAGCATTTAATGAAAGAACGACAGCTGGACGTTTCACCTTAATATTGATTTGCCTTTAAATAAAATATCATTCATTATTATTTTTGGTTCATCAAAGTATAAACCCAATTAATCTTTCTTTTTTCTTTTTTTTTTTGTCATTTATAGGTCAGGCATTTTGACAGGCACTTCTGAATTTATAATAAGTGCAATGCACTAATAGTTTGAACTTGCATTATAAACTGGATTCTCCTTGGCATGAGTGGTAATACTAATTTGAACACCTCTGTGCTATACAGTAAATTATTTTATTATGCTTTTGTCATGGTCAACAGTAGCAACTAATTGTCTAATATCATGCAAAACATTTTTTTTTTAATTCAGACATTAACTCAGACATAAATTAAGGTATAAATATTATAAAAAATAAATAATTAGTAGCATAAGATAATTACTAACTAGACCATTAAAAAAATGAAATCCATCATACATTCACATCACAAGGTCTCCACAGAGGACTGTTCTTAGTGATTTGTGTTCTGCTCTCATTGTAACATAATAGCAACTCCCAACCTGGCCCAATGCAGCCTATGTAATCTGATCCACAAATATTCACACATAATCCTGATGCCCTATTTAACTATAAGCATTTTTTCCCCCATTGCTGCAGTGATCTGAACCTTTGTTAAAGTCCTTCAGTTTCCACATTCAGTGTCTGGAATGAAAAAGCTGAAAGTTTTGGAACTGAATGTATGAAAAGAGCACTCTGGAGCATATTTCAGAATGAAATGTCAATTTGACTTTGGAAATCTCCAAACTAAGCTACTGTGAAGGTCAAAGACATGTGATCAATGACAGTGCCCACCACACTTTGTCTCCCTCTCCTGATATTTCAAACCTGAGAGAATGCTGAAGAACGCTCTTTTCTACCCAACCTCCACAACCTCTTCTTTTCTTTTAAAAGTGAACCAATGCAGTTCCAGATAGATGGATGGATTGATGGATATATAAATTGTAGATTATAGTTATAATAAAAATTATACATTATTATTATTATTATTATTTTGTGGAGTTTTGTTCAGAATAATACAAACATTTTTGGCCATGGTTTAAATTTTTCTTGCAATTGTGAAAAATAAATTCAAACCACAGAGCATCTTTCCTACCATCTCGCCACATCTGCTCTGTACTGATCAACAGGAACTACTTCTCAATTGCTCAAGGCCAGAGCAGTGTTGTCAAGCAATTACAAAGAATCCTTGCCATTGTCATTACCAAGAAACCCCGTTGGTCCATATTGTGCAGCTAATGATTTTGGACTTGTGGTTTATAATCTAGAATGGAATTTCTCTTTTGTGGCCTTTGAGGGATTGTCAACTTAACCACGAGAGGCTGTTAAGTGTTTATCTTTCCTCTAGCTCATTGTAATTAAGAGCTAGGAAATCAGAATTTATCTACAGCAGCCGTGTGTGCTCCCACTGAAGGTCATTACAACAACCCATTTAAACGGCATTCCCTCACGTGCCATTTTATCGGCCTTGTGACACACAGGAGCCACTTTGCTAAGTCAATCACCCATACCGCACAATGCTCAAGCGGATACTTATCACATACTTCAACTGACACGTTGTCAGCACAGTGTCTCACAGCAAGCATGCATTCTCTCTACTGGACCATGAAGAATATTTTGCCATGCCGGAATTCTACAGATGCCTAACATAACTTGTCCTGTAAGTTCATTAACTTTTAATCAAAGTTATAAACGTGCCAGAGATTATCCTGATAGATTTCAAAGGGAGCATGTGAGATGGCAATGCATCTGTCAGTGCTTGTCATCCCCGTCGAACCAGGCGTCCTTGGGCAGATGGACATGTAGCTCTTCTGTGTGGCTAATTAACATTTCCCTTGGTGCTTTGTCTGCCACTGCTGCACAATAATTATGCACAACCTACCACCAGGTGCGAAATCCCAGTCACAATGGACCTGGGTGGGTGTGTTTGTATACCGGCATCAGGCTAAATCAATGAATTACTGTGTCAAAGATGAAATCAGCCAGATTGGGTGGTTGATGCAAACATGACCCCTGCTTGGAAAATGAGCTCACAAAAACTAAGCCACATTCTTACGTCTTATATTACCTCTTCCTGCTCGTGGCTAAGCGCACGGCCTAAGCACGGGCAAATCACATTACATCCTGTTCTCTTAAAGCACATTAATGCTGAGCCTTGACACGTGGCAAGAATACCCCTATTCATTCACCATAACAGCAAATCAAGGCATCATCTTGCATTTTCCTTTCATTTCTGGATGTAATTATTTTATGGCAGCTGTAATGAGGCCCTATCATTTACCTCTGAAAGCTTTAATCAAGTCTCAAATGCTAAATTACAGCTATTTTGCTGATCGGTGTTCAGCGATAATAGAGCAAATATCTGAAAACAGTCCAGAAATGTATTCTGGGGGAAAAGACTGTACATATGATGTATGCTTGAGATATTCACGGTGATGTTGATTTAACCATGCATATGATACTGTAGTGAATGCATTGTGCACAACAGCATCAGAGAGTAAGACTCTGAAAGCATATATTATGTCCCCACCTCTGTATTATACAGTTACCTTTAAAAAATGCATGTATCTTAGATTAACTTGCTTTGAAGAACATCTAGAATTGATTGCATTAAATTATGCAATGTATCATTTCAGTTTTATAAAAATGCACACTTTGTCAATTTGTGCATCAGTTTTAGCTTGTATAGTTTTTCCTTTTTTAAAAAAAAATTAAGTTTATTAACTTTGTTTAATTTGAGTTAATTTTGAATTTTTGCACACAGAAGTTTCTTAGATTTTTTGAGTAACCATTCAATAGGCTTTCATTAGTTAACTACATTAGTTTGCATGAACTAACAACAACAACAAAAAAAAACCTCTAATGTTAATTTCAGCTAATACATTATTTAAGATAAAAGTTGTATCTATTAATATTATTTAATGGACCTGCGCAAATAGGAACATTTATTCTAACTAACATTAACAAAGATAAATAAATATTGTAACATGAACTGACATTGAACAATATGTTTTCTTATTGAATAAATCAGTAATGGGGTGTTGTTTTGGATCCCAGTGACTTTCGCTGTATGTATTAAAAACTGTTGAAATATTATTCAAAATATCTTCTTTTATGTTCCATAGAAGAAAGTAAGTCATACCGGTTTGGAACAACACCAGGGTGAGTAAAGGATGACTTAATATGTGATATACTTTAAATTTCAAGTAAATGTTGTTTTAAAGACTCAGGAGTCAAGACCGATTAAGAGAACAATTTACTGCAGTTTTAACGCAACACCAAAAAAATAAAAATAAAATAAAAAAATACTGATGATCACAGGCTCTTTACAGCTGGACCATTTCACATCAGTGGCTCTCTTTTATGCATCTTTAATATTATGATATAAACACAAACATATATATATGCAATGGCATATTTAATTGAACAGCATTTACTAGATACAAGGAGCACTGTTACTGCATACGGCTGTGAAAGAGTAGAGATTAACTTGTACGTGAAACAGATTTGTTTTAAGTGCAGAGTCTTAAGGTTGTTGAGTGTGACTGTCTCAGAGACTAAAGGTGACTAGAGATTACCTGAGTGACTCAGGGCCAAAGTGACACATGCTCAAGTGTGTCTGAGCACGTGAGTGGCATTCAAAAAAATTTAACTACATGTTAAAATCATCTAGGAATATTTAAATAATTCAAACCCAAACATATATCAATGTTCAAACTCTAAGGCATTAGAATGCAGCAGGGTCTTGCTTTCTATTCTTTGCATTTTCAAATATCACTGACCATGTCATTGTCCTGCTGTCTACATCTCCAGCTCTACAGTGTGAAGCTGTGCTAAATGACTCTGAAACACATATGGAGAAGCTTGTGCCTTACAGCAAACACATAAAAAGCAGAAAGAGCTCTTAATTATTTTTTCAGTTCCTTAGTTAGAATCAATGCCTCTGGGCCACAGACACAGGAGGAGGAATAAATGACTTTGCCCTTGAGGATAAAACGTCTCGTGAAAAGGTAGGAAAATAGTTACAGCATATGGTGAAATAAGAGCCTGTACGCCCCACAGTTTGACTTCACACTCAAACATACTCTCACATTACATGCTGAAGCCTCCCTGTTTTTACTGTATTTAAAGCTCATAATGTGTCATAGCAAGTCATGGCCTAGTGGTTCAGCCACATGCTTCAGCACATTGAGCCGTGGTGGCATGCAGTGTGATGTGAGTTTCATTCTACTTTCAAATCTGGTTCCTACGGAGCCTCTAAGGGATAAAAAAAAAAAAAAAATAGCCACTAAAATATATAAATGAGCGCAAAAGGGAGAAAAAATGTTTGCGTCCTCTCGAGAAACTTAACGTTCACTCAAAATACATTTGCGTTTTCTTGCAAAACTATTGCGTTTCCCCCAAGAAACTTTGCAAAAGGGAGTACAAAAAATAAATATTTCAATACATTCTCTCATTAAACTTTTGCATTATCTCGAGAAACTTTGCATTTGCTCGCAACACATTTGCATTCTCTCAATCTCACTTGACTTCGTTCACTCAAAATACATTTAACATTTTTTGCAAAACTATTGTGTGTCCCCAAGAAACTTTGCAATAAGCAAAATGGCCATTGTTTATTATCAATAGTGTAGACAGAGTATGAAGCACAGTTCACACAGAAGTCATTTTCACACCAAGCAGCTTTCTATTGGTCAACGCGGATTGAACACATTTCAAAATCTGCTTAGTGAAATATTTTGGCCTTTTGATCATGTGGATTCATATTGGAATATTATACATTATAATTACATTATATTTGTGGCATTATTTTTTTTTTTAACCTGCTTTGTGTAAGAAAATCACAGTCAATCAGCCCAAAGTTCCCTTTTAGAGAGAGACTAACTGCAGGTTTCAGTCCCTGATGGTTTGGTTTGTCCGTGGCTGAAATGAAAAGCTAGTGGCCAGTGCCAAGTGGGGTTTCATCCAAAGACTGGCAGCTTGGCTGGGCAGAGACTGATGGAGCCATAGTGATAAATTCCTCACAGCACGAATGCGTCTGTCACTAGACATGCTGTTCCACTGGACATCTTCACTTCATTGTTATCTTGACCACTGACAAACAGTGAAGCGCAGAGACATTTGTTTTGTAAGAGCCGAGGCATAAATTGATTCTCTATGTATGTGACAGTCTCTCCACATTGGCACTGCTACTGTTGAGAAAAGTTTTGTCAAAAGATACGAATCTATCTATCTATCTATCTATCTATCTATCTATCTATCTATCTATCTATCTATCTATCTATCTATCTATCTATCTATCTATCTATCTATCTATCTATCTATCTATCTATCTATCTATCTATCTACCTACCTACTACCTACCTACGCTCACAAACAGCTCACATCGGGAAACAGAGTGGTTGTGACAGCATGACTTTCAAGGAAAGCTTGCCTGATCTAGCCCCTCTTTAAAGGTTGTGAGCTGCCCCCTGCTGCGGTGTCGCCCCACACCTGGGCAAAGCAGCAAGGGGTCACTTCTGTGTTTGTCTTTACCTGGTGGTAGTGGGGTTGATGGCTGTGTTGTGACTACACGACCTGAGAAAGCGTTCCTGGCTGTGCCTCTTGACATCCACTAGACCCAACACAGCTAAACACTTCAGACACTGAAGCGTTCTGCCCTCATCTACACTCTTTCAACTCTTCAAGAGGGGTGAAAGAATATTGGACGATTCTGAGACATATATTAGACAAGACATATATAACAGTACTAGAGCTGTAAATCCAATTAAAATGAATATGGTGTTAACTGCATAATATGTTAATGATTAATTGCAATAAATTGCATAGCAATGTTTGCAATTGTAAAATGCCTTTTAACTGCTTAAAATGTTTTATTTGTATTATTGATATTTATATGATTCATTTGAATAAATGATCATCACAATGACAATCTACAGTATATGTTTCATATACTGCACAAAAATGAAAGCAGTCACAGACTCACAGGTAAGGTTGCAACAAGAGGATGTGGTGTCTGTGGGTAACAAGCGGGGAAAGTGAAATGGAAAGATATAAATATCTAAGTCAGCATCTGTGGAGTTCAAGAGCGAAGTTAGTTGTTGCTTGAAAACATGAGCAGTATAGAGACCAGTGTGTGTGAAATTACTGTATGTGTTTGCACTTTCATTGCTGCAGCTTTCTTTGGAAACCACAAACCTTTCACGGTGAGTACTAATGATTAATGTAGCATTATGGGTTGTAAAAGTGTCATGGCACCATGTGACTCAAATGTGGTCATAAAGAGTTGTTTTATGGAATACAGTGCAGAACCTCACACTTTAACAATACAACACAGGCAAGGATTTTATTTTAAATGTGTGCAGTAATTTACATCATTGAACTTTTTCATGTGTGATGACTGAAACTGAACCAGATAGAATCTCTCTCTCTCTCTTTCTCTTTCAGTTTCTGCATAGATCTCTTATCGGTAGCTGAAAGCATTTCAGTAAACAAACATGCGGTAGATCTTCGTGAAAGACAAATGTTCCAATTCTGTGAAATTCTGCCGAGTTTTCTGTGCACAGATTCCATGTGGACCCGCTAATGACCTTCAAAAGCATAGCACAGATGGCACTGCATATCCCCCATTACAGTACTGCTGCAGTCTTTACACCACATTTTTTAGATTTACAGAACATCAGGAAATAAAGATCACAAGATGCTCATTTTATATCATAAGAAAGAGATAATAAATAAGGAATCGGTGAAACTGTAAGCTTAGCAAGGCTTTGAAGAGTAAACAAAGGGAAACTTTGGAAAATGCCACATATGTCAGAGTTGACACCTACAGGAGATGACACCAGAGTAAACTCTTCAGGAACATTTTGTTTACCCTCCTTGCTCTTTGTTTAGTCTTCTGACCCCATTGCATGTCTTGTTGTCCCCACATTTTATCTTGCCCTTTTCTGTAATTATCACGTCTACTGACTGTGAGTGAATCTCCCTGCTGTTTTTATTGTCTTTCTTGGCTTTTTCATGTTTAATTATTTATATAGGTTTATTTGCAGTGGAATGTGGTAGCGCTGGCTGAGCAGAGCTGGTTCCGCGTGGGCGCGTCACTAATGGCCTCTCTCCTGCAATTAAAAAGCCACTTCATTTGATCTCCTTCAGTTATTGTAATCATTGTTCACTCCTCAGTGTGTCCAGCCCATCAGGACAGAACCATCTCTGAATGGCTGGAAAATGGCTGTCCTCCAGTGCTCTTCCTCTTAGGTCCGTAGATTTTACATTGGGCACAAAATTAAAGGAATAGTTCACCCAAAAATGAAAATTATCATTTACTCAATTTTTTTTAAAGATTGTACTTACTCATCTGAATTAGCCACCATTTTCCCCAAAGCATAACATAGTTGTAGATTGCTATAAGAGTGTGTCGGCTTCATCTGAGAAGGCAATCGTTAAATTAGTGGACTACATGTTTGCTCAAACAATGGAAGATCCAAATAGTTTTCAGGTAAAAATATGTTGAGTGAAAGATTTTTGAAAATGTGAAGAAAAATAGATTAATAATTCTCTTAATGATATGAAAATGAGAATGGCTGACCAAGACAGATCAATATTTTTTGACACGTTCATGCACATGCTGTGAGGCGAGTAACATGCAAAAGATTATTAAAATCATTAACCATGTGAGCAATAGTAATTTAACAAGTGCCACTAATTACATACAGGCCTCTTTCAACTTAGCTCAGGGGCGTTTGGGGAAATAAGGCGGTTATTCGCCTTCCCAGCTCTTTCTATGCTGAATGTATTTACAGGAAAATCACAAATTCTTGAAGGACAACTCAATCACATTGCTGTGCAGAATGCTTCTTGAAGGTGTTACACACGAAATGAACCACAAGAAATTAAAGGTACAATAAAACCTGCAGAATAAATATTGGAGACTATAAATAATCAATAAGAAAATAAACCGTAAGAAAACCTGTTGATTGACCAATAGTGCTGAACAGATGCCAAATGTTTTGGGACTGTCTCCTCAAAATGCAGATTATTTTCCCTCAGGCCAACCCGATCGAGTCTCTCTAGAGGAATGTTCTGGCCTGAATCCCCATGCTACTCCTGTCCTCAACTGAACCCAGTTTCCAAATCGGCTATACGCTTACTCACATAAACCCGCTTCTGAGAAACTTGTCTTGGCAGGCTGTCCTGATGTCTCTCTCAAGCGTGGCCGGCATCAGAGTCTCTTTAATCTCAGACCATTGATCAACTAGCACTTTAGTGCTGATAAAAGAGCCATTTCTCAAGTTCCTGCTTATCCCCTCCCCTCCTCGTACCTTCCTGCCGAAGTGGTTTTGTCCAAGGTAGTTGATCTAAATCACACTGAATGCTTCAAAGTGCTCCATTTGAGAGCGAGGGCCAAGGGGGACTGGTGGGGTTGACAGGCCTCAACCATTCCAGCCATAGGTTGAAAAAGATATTGTTCAAGATGTCAGAGAGAGGAGCTTGGAAAATTGCAGTCGCTGTGTTGATTCATTGACGCTGTTGCTGTCAGCCACGGACGCATTCTGGAAAAGTGATATAGTCAAGCCTGAAGGGTTGCCAGGTGGGTTTCAATTCCCCATAGTAGTTCAACACAATCTGTTTTCTCAGATTCACAACTGTTTTATTTAAAATGAAACTATTTATGTCAAAAACTAAACCAAACTGATGTATATATTTCTAAAAAAATTGTAAAATAGTGATAATAAAATGCTGAAGAAGATAGAAAAGAGACTTAAAGTCATCATTGCTAAGCAAACATTACGTTTCTAAGGGGAACGCAATAGTTTTGTGGGAGAATGCAAAGTTCATGCAAAATTATGACAACAAAATTTAGTCATCTACAGCCTTTATACAGAGTGTGCCATTGTAAAGTGTAAAATATTGTTTCTATAAAAAAAGTATGTATAATATTAATATTTTAAAAATATAGGTTATGGGAAATTAATATAAAGAAAATAAGCAAGCAAAGTTTTTTTTTTTTTTTCATCTCTTTTTTCGATAAAAATATTGGCTCAAAAAAGGAAACATTGAGACCTAAAATGTTGATTCTGGTTGAGTACTTTTCCTGATGAATGTAATTATTTAAATCCAAAAATCAAAAAAATCAGCTCTATTTTTATTTTTTTATTTTGTACTGAATTAAAGAATGGCCAAATAAAAGAGCTGTGACCGCTGATTCCATCTGAAACAATAGAAATCTTTGTGCAGCATGAAATGTTCTGTATGCTGGCCCAGTGTTGAACGACGACACATTGGAAAACGACACATTGGAAACAACTTTGGGGTGCATTTTAATTGCTTGTCTGTGTGGTAATGATTTTGAATAATGAGTCAACAGTTATGAATAATGTGATTTGCCAGAGGACATCAATGCAAAGTCAGTTACCAGACCCAAGAAAAAAAATCAGTTGTCAGATTTATTGGTGTTTTGTTTTTTGTTTTTGTTCTTTGGCAGAAGAACACGCGCTTTTGCTGTAAGCTCGTCAGACAATGAAATGTTGCCATTGACAATTAAAACAGTCTCTTGGAACAGATGCTGTGAAATCGAGGCCTGTTCTCGTGAGCTCTGCAAGTTATGAAACCTGATGTCCTTACCTGGCAGAGTCATTTTATTTCTTTGACCCTAGTATTTCCATTCTAAGTGTCTTACTATAACCACAATTTTGCCTTTTAAGCACCAAATCAAAAATATTTTCTTTGCTAATCAACATTATGCCACATTAGGCCAGAGCTTAACTTCTGCTGAACCTGGAAGTCTCCTTTAACGATTCAGTTCTGCCTGTAACCACATATAATCCCTTCGAGAGAGATAAAGTCCTCAAATCTGCACAGCACTTTATCCTGAGGGGACCGACAGCACGGACGACACACTGACAGCTCCTTATGTCATGGGTAAACACTTATTCCGTGGCAAGCTTTTTGATGCCTGTCTCTTTTTACAAGAGCCCCCTGATATCAGATTCTCACTGCGCTTGCGATCAAACGCCACAGACCAGGAGACGAGATGGCGTCTGCACATTATTTGTAGATAAAATCCTGATCAGAGATGCAAATGAAACCTGATCTCGGGCCCTGCGTTCTTAACTGCTGAAGCTGTCTGCAGTAAATGTATGATATATGGTACATGGTTTATGTGGATGACTCAAGGGTATTTTGAGATGTACAAAAACCCATCAGATAAACCAGAACCTTTTAATATCAGATATCACTTGCATCACTGAACACACATTGAAACTGCCAGGGCAAGTTTCTCAGAAGATGAGTAGCACTATTCTTTTAAATGCACATCATGACTGTCAATGTTTTATTCATCAGTTGTAAAGAAAATAGTGTTCCAATTATATTGTTTCAGGGGTATTTACTTGTATAGTTAGTTCTCATTATAGTTATAGTTATGGTCCTTGGTGCGAACAGGCCTTTTCTTTGTGCAGACTTGCTTCACCAATGAAAAGATTTCCAAACAAAGTCCCAGCAGAACTGACCATTGCGTCGCCAAGCAACACACATTAGTTTAGTTCCTGAATGAATGGTTTCGATCTAATCAAGATAAATGAGTAAATGATTCATTCATAGAGACTATCACTAGATTCATTCCAGGATGAATCAGACTTTTGAATGAATTGATTGAATAAATGAGTAAAGAACTTTCTTATGAAGGCATACCGTCACTTTTTTAAAGTGCATAGTTATTTAGAAATATCAGATCGCTGTATGACCAATCGAGGACCAGAACTAACTGCATGATATGGTTTAAAAGTAACACATTTCTGGTTTGGTTGATTAAAGGGTATTACTGACATACTGAAGGGGCTGGATCAACAGCATTAGACAAAAAAGCTGGAAAACACTCAAAACAAATATGTAATCGCCATAACTATAAACAATGAATTGTTTTAAAACAGTGTGATATTGGCTCAGTTGGTTTCTGAATCTCTCCACCAGCACCCAGGAGATGGATTTCCTCACACCTTTAAACTTCTCACTTCACTCCGAGCTTCAATTTCTCACTCCAGTCACCTCATTTTCATTTCGCTCTGCTCGCGCACTCACCCTGAAGCTGGCAAAACCCCTTTTGAAAAATGTACTTATTCAAATCTCGCTGAAATTATTCAAAGCAGAGAACTGTTGTTGCTTGGCGAGAGCTCCAGCGTGACAGCTGCTGCGGATCTTTGAGGCGGCGTGCGTGGGCCCCTCTGACGGACGGACCTCTTTGTGGCTTGTCCCTGGGAAACCCTTTCAGTCTGCAAGGTCGAGAGCCACTCTCCCACACTGCGCCGCTTGCGCCAGCCAAACCTACAGTAGAAACCAGTCACCAAAAGTGTGCAAGGCAGCTGTAGAGAGCTCAAAAAATATTTTTCACGTTCACATAGCAGCCTCTCACCGTGCCTTTGTCTGGAGCCGTTGTGTTGCCATTGAAAAGATATAAAGCTAACTGTGTTGACAGCATATAAATAAAAGCCTTTTATTTTAAAGGTGCTGTGGTGGTTGTGCATTATGTGTGTGCCATCTTTTAAATAGTGGCTCATGTTTTGTTGTAGTTACTCAGCTGTCACCCCCTGATGCTTCGGTCCATTTACATCATGGCTTCGCCATAACCTTGATGCTCCTCGGCTATTTATCCCATTAAACAGACCGTCGTGAGTGAGGACATGGTCATGAAATGAAAAATGACAGAGTGTTGCACCTGCGCAAGGCTTTCTCAGAAATAGCATACAAAACATAACTTATATATCTAACAAATGTCCCTCACTATCCCCTTTATAACTGTCTCTAAATGATTATTCCAGTGCATGTTGCAAAGAGAAACTCTTTCAGCATGAGGTCAAGGAGGACATGAGGAAACAGGAAAGAGAGACACATATCGTTCAAATGAGTGGGAGATTATAGACGGATGTTTGATTGACATACAAAATAATATATATATATATATATATATATATATATATAATTATTATTAGTTCCCAGAGCTGCGAGACATCAACTGATTTGGCATTTAGCACTGACGTAACAGAGCAATAAACCTGAAGTTATTTGAATATCACATGAACAGCTGGTCTAAGACTGTTGTTCCGTAGCCTGCGAGTAAGTAGCTGAAGTGACTGCAGTACATGATGTGCAGTGATGGAGGGTTAAACAGGAAATAACCATTGTGGCTGAGCTTTGTTTGGAAGCCTCAGGGGTTCTTAAAGGGATAGTTCGCCTAAAAATGACAATTCTGTCACCCTCATTCACTCACCCTTGTGTCGTTTGACTTTCTTTCTTTCGTGGAATGAGTCATATTGACTATTTTTATAGATATTTTTGTCATTTTGGAGGCTTATAGACTGAGTTCCCATTTTCTTTGGTATATTCTAAGATTTTTCCCTGTTGTGCTTCATTGCAACAAAGAAAGTCATACAGGTTTGGAACAACATGAAAGTGAGTAAATGATGATTTAATTTTCAAGATTTGATTTTGGTATTTTCAGTATTTTAATCTAATTATTTTGCCTTCCCAGAATTCACTTCCTGCATGCATAGGTGTCCTGAGCATGTATTCAACCGAACTCTCAAGTGTTTACGCAAGTAGTCTGTTCATTCTTAGTGAATTTACCGCTCAGCTGTTGAAATCCATGTTACCTGTGATAGTTCACATCTGACTGCTAGAGCTTTCATTAAATCATTATGTGCCAAAAGACTCTCTTCATTTGCATTTAATTTCATTAAATATCAATTTGACAAATTTTGCATGACTAATAAACATTTTATTGATCATATATATAAAAAATGCCCTTTTTTTGGATAGCCATTCCACTTTGATAATCATCAATTTATATACGATTCATATCCAATTAACAGAACATGTGATCTTAAATATCAATGCACATTGATATTGAGATTCACCGTTTCTTTTTCTGAAATGCATAAAATTATGATATATAAATATAATCATAGAATTCCCACAAGAACTCTGCCCTACAAAGCAAAAAGGCAGTAACTGCATTTTTGGTTAAAAAAATTTTTATTGTCATTTTCATGACATTCAAGGCATCCTTTGTTATGTGACAAAACATCTTATCTGAAATGTGTGTCGTTTTGGAGAAAAATGGTAGTTGTTTGTACAGTAACTACTTAGGCTGGATGACAGGATAACTTAAGTCATTTTTCTCAGTTCTGCACTCGGCGTAGTTACTGCCTTTTTGCTTTGTAGGGCAGAACTGGTCTTTAATGACACATTATCCTGAAAGCACTCCAGCTGTCATGGGACACCAATTTCCCTCCCTTATGAGAAGTGCCAATATTGTCTAACTAAGTGCTTTCTAAGCACATATAAAGAACTTTGTTGTCATAACGTTAGGTCTCGTATAATACAGTGTATCAATTGCATAGCTTTTTTTTGTCCTCCATCCACCCTCAGGATCACTGTCCCGCCCTACTGGGACACAAAATTACCAGAGACAGGTATGCAGGCCATCACATTTGCTTTTAGGCAGATGAAAAGGTGTTATTTCAGGGCAGTTGGCCCACATTTCTAGATCAATTACAAGTATTTGTTTAAAGTGAGAGGAGGAGATTAAGCAGGACTGTTTTACTGGAACATAACCACAAATGCAATCAGAAAATGGACTTTTGCAAATTACAGAGATTAGTTTTTCAGGAACTACCTATCAGTGTCAGCAGTGACCAGCTGTTGTCTTGTAAGTATTTGGGTGTATGTGCTGTTCTGGTTATCTGACTCACTTGGAATCGATAGTGTCTATGTTTGTAAATAGGAATGGCTAAACTCATGCTCATATATGAGGTGTAGTAATAATAGTCACACTGGTGTGGGTCTGGGATGGGGGGATGGGGGTGTAGGGGGGTTAACCCTCCCTCTGGAGTTGCTCATTATTGGCTGGTTGTAATTAAGGAGCAATTTATACAAAGATTACTTTAATTAGCCAATTAGCTGATCATTTGCAACATGAGAGTCCTGAAGCAAGTGCCATTTGCAGAGCTTTGGTCTCGTCAGAGGAGCGTACTCTTACCAGCTCTCTGCTGAGATCTCTTTGATCGGGTGAACGGCTGTTCAATTGATGAAAGCTGTGCGCTGACATTGTCACGATCATGACAAATGGCTCGAGGACACTTCTAAGGCTGTTAGTGGTAGGGTCACCGAGTTCAGGTTTGCTTTTAATGTGGGTTCCAATTATTACTCTATCGATGTACATCTGACATCCAGTTGCATGCATTAATCTGTGTAATCATGTGTATGGCAGGGGTCAGCAACCTACATGAAATTCCAATTATATGTACAATAAGTATGTGTGTATGGCTATAGTGTGTAGATGTATACTTAATGTTCCATTTTTCTTCTTCAATGTACTAGTGTTTTTTGTTCATTTCTCTGATTACTGTTTGAAGCAGTGTTATTTAAGTATCTTTGGGATACTGCGTTTGAATAATAATAATTTTTTATTTAAATTTTAAACTTGATAAAAATTATGAGAATATCAAATAAAATTATGTCTATGAATATGTATAGTTATTTTTAGCTTTTAATTTATTTCACTAACAAGTTAATCTAAATTAAAATTATAAATGTTGTCTTGTCCTAGTAAAAAAAGTAATGCATTTAAAAAAAAAAAAAAACATATTTAAGTATAGTTCATATATACATTAAGTATAGTTCAAATCTATTAACATATTTACTGAGAGATAATTCAAGACTAAATCTTATATCGAAACTTTACTAGGCTTATTACTTGTGCACAATGCACCTTTCCTAATATTAATTATTAAAATGTGTTTTAATGCCAATTTAATGAGGATTGTATGATCTTTGAATAATATCAGACTATAAATTAAAAAAAAATCGTGTACCTGAAGTATACTTGCAATAGTTCCACTTCAGCACAAGAAAATATACTATGTTTTTTTTTTTTGTACTTCAGCACTACTTTTTCTACAGTTTGGCATACTAAAAGTACAACTGCAGGACATTTTATTAAGTACATAAATATAAAGTGTTATTTGTTTTATACTTAATAAATGTAATTCAAATACATTATATTTATTAATTAGCTGAAATAAAGTTTTCTTATTTTATTACAGTTAAAGTTTATTATCCTTTAAAATATTCATTAGTTAGTTTTTATGTAGGTGTTCTGTAAACAAAACTGTACAGAATGTGCAATTTGCAAGAGTCACAGAAAATTCAGCATTGGCTAAATTGACTGCTTAAAAACATAATTTATACTTTAAAACATACTTCGTGAATGGTTGTTAATGTTCACCCAAAGGTTTTTTTCACAAAATCAAAATTGCTATACGCACATCATAAGTTATCTCATAAGTTGCCTTGCAAATTAAATTAATCTATATGCAGAAATGGATGAGCTGATCTTTTTACTAAATTTGTTTTCATTTCTTTCAGCACAATGGATAAATCTTTATTGAAGTTATTTTGTTGATTTGGTAAAATGTTCTATTTTCAATATCTACATTCCTAGAACATGTTAACACAATTTTTAATCAGAATTAGAAAATCATTATAATGCATAATTATGAGAAAGACAAATAAAGAGAGTTGTTTATTTGTTACATCAGGCGATCATGAAGAACCCAATTCTACTTCTGGTAAAAGAAATGCAGTTGTTTCCATGAACAGTGTGCTTTTTGTTGCCTATTTCCTGAAACCCCATTAAATTTGCAAGAAGATTTTAAAATCCTGGCATTTTCACCACTAGCTGTATTCGCTGTCTTTCATGTTCAGTGGAACATTATGTTTTCAAAGCTTTAATCTTTAAAAAAATAAAAATGTCAGCAAACATGCACCGAGACCATTTGACTATTTCCTCACACAGAGGTCTGTAGCAGATATTTCATCATATATCTGCTTGAACTGCAATCCACAGAGGAATGAAGAAGACTAAAGGGCATCAGTGCCACTGCTCTAAACTACAACTACACTCTTCAAACACTGCAGTGTGTGGGAGAGAAGAGAGAGACCTGATGAACCCATGCATAACAGATCTAATAATAGATTCTGAACCAATTCACAGATTATATGTACCATTACATATTATATATATTTATGCATTACATTTCATTCAGTTCTGTGTGGTTTTGAACATTTAAATGAGCACCAGTACACACACACACACACAAATTCAGTTCATTCCTGTTCTTTTTTACCTTCTTAACAGCAAATTTATTTCTAATCTCATTCTAATATTTATAATAAGCTCACATGTACAAAATATCATCAGCTTGTGTACCATGCTGTTAATGAGAAGGCCAGCTATGGTGCCTTTAGGCTAGAAGCAAAAATGCATTGCATTCATTATTTAAGAACTGAATCCATTACACTTAGAAAATAAAATATGTATTTCTTGGAAAATTTCAGCAAATTTAAATAAGTCCATAGCAAGCAGGACATAATTTGTGCCATGCTATCAGCGGGGTCGTGATGCACTAAATACAATATACTTTTGCTACTAGCCTGCAGCGTGCAGTTTAGTGGACTGTGCAGATGAATTGCTCAGTGCATTTTAGTTACTATTTGACTTCCATTCAACTCCTAATTAATAAACAGTCTTCATGATTACAAAGGGTTAGTCTGTAATAAAAATACTTACTGCTGTCCTTCTTTATTGCTCATATGCATGTTAATCTACAGTAAACTACAGTAACATTTTCACAGTAAAGTAAGCCGGATACTATTTATTCATCAGCCCTTTGGTTTCCTTGGTTCTGTCTCTCCATGGGGATAGAATCCGATGCTAGCGATACGTTCAGCTGCAACCTGGCAAGGCCTTGCGTGGGCATTCTTATAAAAGACCACGCTGCTCCCTCAATATATTTTATCTGAAAACAGGGCTCTAGAGCTACTAAACAGGTCAAAGTGTGTGCGCTGTTCTGGACAGCAGGGGTTGAAATAGGTAAGCTGCGTGACATCGCCACAGCTGTAAGATTGATGTTGTTTCCCTCCTACACGGCTGCGCTTTCCCCATGTAACAGATTAAGCTTGAATTGCAAAGACTAGGTGCAACAAGGGTATCTAAGGACAAGCTTGGCAGTAACAAATCTAGTCAGCTGACCAAGCTGAAAAAATCCTCCAAACAAAGAGTAAATGACCAGAAATATGTAGCACAGTATGCCAAGTTTGCCCTTATAAAGAAGACTTGAAGAAATCCACGGAGGCCGTAAAAGGACTAGCAGCTTTTGGTGGAAAAATTAAATCTTAACTTGTAACCAACAGCTGCAGAAATCAGCATCAGGCCATCTGTTAAGAGCATGTAGCTAGAGACCAGTGTGCCAACAATCAATTATTAATGCAGTCATTTACATCACCGCTGATGAACACAACAGATGACTGCAAGCGCTAATTAAGAAGATTACAATTCAGAAACGCATCCTCATATGATAATCATCATTAACACCCTCACAGAATCACCAGAACGATTTTAATCCTCAAAATGTGACATTAATATTTGAACATATACCCAGTTTTACAGTTTTTTTAGGAGCAAATTCACTTAACAGTTGTGCAACTTGAGCGCAAAAGCCTGCAGGTTGCGCAAAAACCATTATGCAATCTTGTTTAACCTTACACCGAATACATTGAAATCATGCTGCTTTGTGATTTATTTAAATTAAGTCAATGTTTTATGCAAACATGCATCCTTTATATGCAAATTAGACTCATTATAAATTGCGCTGCAGAGTAATCTGCAAGACTGGGAATCGTAGCTTGCAAATTGCGTTCAGGACGAGTTTTGAATGTTCTGTTTGGCATCAACAGCTATATGTTCTCCAGTTAGTACAGTATGTGCACTGATTGGGCCTATGCTTTGGCATGAGAGGAATGTATTTTCGGCGCTAGCATGTGCGTGCTAACGGAACAGATCTGCTCTCTCTTAATGCTGGGCGGTGTTGTGAGGAGCGTCCCGCTGGGATGCGTGTCCATGCTGGCTCCGCAACCACTTCAGCTATGCAGCCTGGGCGAGATGGTCCAGGCAGTGTGCCAGGCGAGGGTGGTTCAGGCCTTGGCACAGGATGCACTTCCACAACAACGACAGGAAGAGACGATTAGCTGCCACTAAACGCTCAGACCATGTAGTCACTCAGCTCAGCCAAGAACAGTGGGAAAATTCACACACTTTCTCACTCTTTCCGATGATCTTTCTCTTCTAGGCAGGAGAAGAAAGTGGCAAAGGTTCCCAAGGCTATGCTGGACTGTCCATTAGATGGTTCCTTGTTTTCGCTCTCAACTTTTTTGCCTCCTACCTTTTGTGTGTGTGGAGAAAAATGTTGAGAAATGGCTTGGGAACTGAGTTCTTATTCAGAACAGATTTAATTGTTTAACTTTTTTGTTTTTGTTGTTGTTTTAATTGCTTGCAAATCTCTTGCTATATCTTTTTGTCAACTTGTTTTCTTTCATTTAGCACAGGTTTTGTATTTCTTTTTGGAATGTGTTGGTCATAGGCCTCTTTAATCTGAGCTTATGCACCTCAGCTTTTGAGTGAAAAAGCATTTATTTGTGCATAAATTTGGCAATGCTCATGGAAAAACCAAGGCACAAACGCTCCGATCAATGAGGCTTACAATCAGTCAGTTCCAAAAAGAAATAAAAAACCTGTACTAACTTAAAGAGAAGTTGATAAAAAGAATATAATGTCAAAAAATATATAAAAACAGAACTTGAGTGTTAATATGTTATTCAAATTCTGTTAATCATTCAAGAATGTCTGAATTCTTATGAATTATGAACTCCTTTTTAATGGAATGAAATTGTCACAGGCAAACTCATTGGTCTAATACGACTCATTCACTCACTAAATCAGTCAGACATGTCACTGAATTAACATCAGATTCATTATGATCATATATATGTACTTGTGAGACTAAGTTCAACTGGAACCATATTCATCCAATTTTTTATGATTCTCATCCCTAAGGCATGACATTCACTGCAGATGAAGTCTTCGTCCCTCAGGTTGCTGGGTCTGCAACATGTCTGTGAAACTTTGAAATATTTTTGTACCCATCCTTTTATATGTAATCTATAAAAATAAATTACAGGAAACAGCTGATTTTCATTAATGATCTGACTGGCCATTTAGTAAAATAGTAGTCTAGTTTCCCATTAGTAAGGTTTATTTTTTCCACAAGTTTACAATCACTCTTTAGCTGATCGATTCCACACAGTGTTGCAGTGTTAGTGCTGCGTATGAAATCAATAGCGATCTCTATTCCTCTGCCAAGGCAAAAAAGGAAGCTAAAACATTATGTTTAGCTCTTAAAAGGTACTTGAATATGTTACCAAAATAACTGACCTCTACAAAGGATCGCGATGTTCATGTTTAAATGGTGTTTTCATTTTCATCGCCACCACCTTGTGAGTTCCATGCCCTTTACTGTATTATATAGACCATAACTCATTCGACTCATTTTACTTTTCAGTGTACGAACGTTGAGACAGTCAACATTTCATGTCCCAGTCCAGTTGTTGAACCAAAAACCTGTTCTGTTTCACCCATTCCAGATATCCTTTAACAGGAAATCACATAAAATGGACTTCATAAACAGGTCAGGGGGCATGATTAATTGCATTATTATTATTTTAGTTTTTTTGACCAATTACATTTTTGTGTAATCATTCAATGAATGAGAGTGCCATTCTTTCCCTTTCTTCAAAAGCATACTCCATTGTCGTTGTTCAATGAAATCTTAGCTTTATACAATTACCAAGGAATTAAAGCTTAAATCTTCACCACAATAAGGACATCTAAATGCTGGTCCCAGATCAGCGCTGAAGGCTTTCATGTTCTGTGGCTATTTTCCAGATCCTCTCCTCCCTTCCTTTGCCTCGCAGACTACAATACAATGCAGAACTTGAGCTCCAGCCAGCACAGAATCAGTTCTTTACTGATTGTGCGAGTACTTACGGGTGGGATATCAGATAATAAATGTATGTTACCCCACTGCACAATAGTGGAGCATTTGACTGTGTTTGCGTTAGTTGGAGTTATCGCTGTACTGCTGGTAAGCCTTTGTTCTTGTCAGATATAATCTGCCTTATCATTGTATACAGTGTTTTAGAGGTCATGTCTTGTATTACCTATTGTCCATAATACAATTTACATCAATTGTCAATAAAAATCAGAATGTACAAGGATGGTGGCTGACTCTAGGCAATTAAAAATGAGAAAGAAGAAAGCAGTTACAGTCCAAGTTACACTCTAATAAATGCTTAGTTGGAAACAACCCAACTTGGGTTATTTGGTAAACCAGCGTTGGGTAAATATTGGACAGAACAGAACACATGCTGTGTTATTTTGACCCAGCTGGTTGGGTTAAGTGGATTGGTAATGCATTGGTTATGGACATTACCTAATAAATCTTCTGTTGGTTAATGTAATACAAAGTTGCAGATCAGTTCACCAAACTTGATTTCTGGAACACTGTGAAACTTCTTTGAATGAGCGTGTGTGTAGCTATAAATACATTATGTAGTTTGAGGGTGGTATAGCCTGCCTTAAACAATATTTAACGTATGCCATCTGTTTTATAATTTTGATATTGTTTCACATTGTTGATAGGCCTACTTGGCTAAATATTTTATGTTGAACAGGTTTTCATATGACAAGGTTAATGCAACAAAACTCCACCTCTTGCCTTTTGCTTATTCCACCTGGGTGTTCTCAGAAACGTATTTTCTTTCATCAGACAGAGCAACGTCCTCCTCCTGTCGGTGACGCCAGCCTATTCAACTAGGCCTATCTAATGAAGACGACTCACGCCCCTATCAGTTTGTTTTCTATCCTTGCTTCAGCGGGTAGATGCGCTGCTATCCTGTTACTTCAACTCATTGCTTTTCTGTAACCATATACAGTGAATCAGATTCTGTGGCTACAGGTTCACTTTTTTTCTGATATTGATTAGTCAGTAGGCTTTCAGTCTGGTTTGCATCTGTTGTAAAACCATAGGTCGCACAGAGCAAAAAATAGATGCGCAAGCTCTTGTTTTCCTCACAGGCCCATGAGCGTGTGTGTGTGTGTGTGTTTGTGGATTACTGCGCTCGCTGAAGGAATCTGCTGCTCGGGCAGTTTGCGCTCCCGTGAGTGAACTGATTGAATGATTAGTGACAGTTGACTCATGCTGGAAAAATGATTCTCTGGAAGAACAGCTAGAGCTGGAGCTCAGGGAGATTAGTGCGCACATTTACTGTGAATGCGCTATGTTGCTGATGTGTGTTTTAGCCCTCACACTGAATAGTACGGCATTGTCATTGATACTGACATTTGGATTCAGAGCTTGGGTTGTGAATTCACCATTGACTCAAAGATGCCCCCCCCACACTTTTATATTGGTTTTGCATATTTTACACACAGCACACACATTTAAAAAATATTCTATGTCGAGTCAGAATTAAGATCAACCAATTCACGCCATACTGATGATTTAAAAATGTAACAATGAGGCACATACTCTGTAAAAATAAATAAAATAAATAAATAAAACAAAGATTATTGAAGTACGTTTTACAAGAAAATAATTCAGTATTTCTTCTTCAAAATGTCACCTTTAATTTAATGAGAATTTCTACATAGTTGTTAGAGAAATTTAACGAGTTAAAATAGTTTCTAAACCAATTTTTTTTTCTTTTTTTTTGAGGGTAATCTACACAATGGATATGAATAAAATGTATTTTTGGAGGGAATAAATTAAAGCTAAAAAAAAGTCAAATGCATTTCTTTGATTAAATTAGTATTAAAACTTATATTATTGTATTATTTCAGCAGAAAAGCTGTTTAAATGAATGTTTTCAAAATAGTTTTTAGGGTACTGGGTTATGCAACTTGTAAAATTGGCTTTATAGTTAGTTTACACACATGATATTATTATTATTTTATTTTTTCATAGTAAAATCATGTTAACACACCTTTTTTACGTCTTTATTTGCCACTGTTCACCTCCACTGTATACATCACTGTAACCTAGAAGTTGATAAATGTTTATTGTAATGGTAATCAACTTTATGCCACACATACTGTCAGTAGAGTTGAATTTCTTTAACCAGACACGTTTAGTGTCCATCCTTGTAAAATACAATAATTTCATACCATGGCATAGTAGCCTTGCAATACAGAAAACACAAAAACGTGTCTACAAGTCCAGTCTGCTTTTGTTAATTAAAAATGTGCCTCGGAGTCCTGTTGTGGTGTGGTGTGGTCATTACACTGACAGCGAGCAGGGGGTCACAAAAAGCATAATCTCTTCCTGACAAATGTGAGCAAACCCAAACACATGTGATCTTCTTAATACATGGCATACACTCTTGAGATGGTTTATGCATGTCTCCATGAAGATCTCCCTGTACTGTTTCTATAGTCTTTCTGTAATGGTCCTCTTACTGATGTTAAGAAACTGGATTTCTGCTGGGTGGAAATTGCATAATCTCTCTATGAAAAGATCGCGTGGGCTCCAGGAAGCACAGCATGGATAATAGATGACTCTCTTAGCAGCAGAATATAGATGCGATGTGTTAGGTCATGCCGACCCTCCCCACTTCAATAGAAAGCTGCGGTCAGCGTCTCTGATCCCTGATGATAGGAACACCAAAATCTAAATAAACAGCCACAAAATGTACTTACAGTATGCACCTTACATTTTATTTAACCATTAAATGATCATATTTCCAGCATGCTGTATAGTGTATAGATCATGCTGCTCTTATACATGTTCAATATCTGTACGGGAACGGGAGTACTGAACTGTTCTCATTTGAAGTTTAGAAAAAACACGACTGAATCAAAACTAGCAAAATGTACATTTTATGAACATCTGAAGTGTCAAGATCAAGCAACGTGTAATATATTTACAGGTCTGAGAGTGAAGTGAATCCTGCGAGGACGTCTGCTGCATGAATGTTTTACGTCTGCTGCTTTAAACAGTCTTGACTTAAAGGAACAATTTAGTTGTAACTAAACACACACACATACATACACATTGACTGTTCTTTTGCACCAAATACCATCGGACACCTGAATGATGCTCTGAGCGGCTGATCCAAACCTAAAGTGGCACGTACAAATAAAGGCCTGGAATGAATAATTCATCAAGCTCCTGACAACATCACGCACGGATGAGTAAGACACATTCTGCATGCTCCAAGGATATGAATATCAACTCCTTAAATGAGATGAAGTAAAAATAGAAATGCCACTACATCTCTGAAGCTCAGCAGTATGTCATTTTGTTTGTATTTCACTGCAAGTATTTTTGTCATGAATTCATGAGGACTTCTTTGAGATTATTCCTGATTTTCTGGCTTTGAAGCATTTGGATTTCCCCCAAAATGGAGCTTATTTTAAATAACACTGGGCACAAAGAGGGCACTGGCTTGGTTGTATCGAATTGTAATTTCTATCACTGCTATTGCATTTTCTGCTCATTGATATTCAGTTTAATATATGTTATGATATGTTTTATGTTTAAATTTTCTGACATATTGTCATTCTCACTGTCTGCCAGTGAGATAATACAAATATTAGTACCTTGCGATTTATTATTTCATCTTGGATTTGTGGATCCCATACCTCAAATACTTGAAAACATTCTATGTATTGCATAGAAAATATTGTTTTAAATATCTCCCCAAGGTAAAGTTGCCACACACATGACATCAAACTACTTTTTTAAAGAAAATAATAGAAAAGTTTTAATGCTATTATTTATTTAAAAAAATAAATAAATTATATGGCTTAAAATAACACTTGTTGTTTTGCAGTGGGGCCAGTAAAAATATTGGCAGGATAAAGCAAATCTTAACCAGGCCAACAGAGAAGTCTATTATCTTGTCTGATCTATTTTATAACAGAAAAACAAACAAAGATCATTTTATCAGTTGAGTAAAGCACATAATGCAGTGTCTGCCATCAAACCCGGACATACCGCCCTCAATGTCATGCTCTCTGACACACTGACATTCACACTAATTGAATAAATGGACACCTCTGTGGCCCAGTGACATCACCCTGTTTAAAGGTCAACATGTGACCTTAAGCTCCAGCATCATTTGTTGTGGGTTGTGTTGCTCAGGTTAAGTTTGTGCATGCAACTTAGTAACATATTGCACCTTCATCAGCCATACAACCAGTGATGATATTAAAGGGCTAGTTCATTAAAAAAAATATTCTGTCATCATTTATTCACCCTCATGTTGTTACAAATCTGGAACGGCGATCATTTTAATAGCAACCATCATTTCTGAAAGAAATCCATGCTGCTTTGGCTAGTTTAAGCATATTTTGTACTAGTCTAGCTAGTGTAGTCACATAGCATAGTCTTTCTGAGCTGACTGACAAATAATGTCTTCAAGGTTAAGATAATGAAGAAGTCTGAACGTAAGCAGCAGGTGATGTGACGGGGTTGCAGATCCACCATCAGGCTCGTCCAGATGTGAGTCTCACATGTCACTCTGTTAATGGCTGTTGATTATACACAACTCTGTCAAGCTTTGTGAGCCGCCGTGACCTACGTGTCACATTCTAGAGTGATTAGAAAAGCAAGGGAGCCACCCACCCTTCGTGCTGTTTCTGGAAACAGTGTTGAAGCTGTTGATCACAGCTATTTTTGTTAATACTTCAAACCTCGTGCGAAAATGAAGAAAACATAATTTTTTATGGTAAATATAAAGATGACTAGATGCTTTTGATCAAATAATACAATAAAAAGCCATCACTCCAGTCTTCAGTGTCATCATCATCCTTCAGAAATCATTCTTATGCTGTTTTTTTTCATTTAGAAGGATACAAAACCCCTTCGATTAACATTGGGGTCCAGATCACCCTCTCAAGGGTTTATTTTGTGATCATGACCAGCTGACGGCACATTATCACTTACGCAGAGCTTGGGCGAAGTTGTGAGAATTAATTGTACTTGTATTTCTCATTGTAATCCAGGTTTGGTAGCATGTCTATCAACAAACACACAGTATTTGGTCTTTAGTGGGTCACTGACACAGATTGTGAGATCGTACTGTGCTGCTGACTAAGTCAGTGCTGTAAATTCACACTGTATGTAGTTCAGATTGTATTAAATAGGGTTTGAAACCCCACCCATCCCCCATCAGCCTGGCAGGACTAAGCCATTGTGTAGTTAACCAGTCAGATTTCATCCAGAAGCTTACAGCGATTCGTGAGAGGGCAGCTGTTTCACTTACTGAAGAAGCGAGGAAAGCAGACACTTTTGAAAACACAACATGAAACTGGTGGTTGATTCACTGACGCAGATACATGACTGGGTGTTGGACTGACGCAGAAAATGAGGCTTTGTTGATTACATATGAGATTATGAGCCCCCCCACCCCCCCCCACACACATAGATACATATTCACTCCTTCCTGCTTCCTCACATACATGCCAACAGTCACGCTAATTATCTTTACACACCCACACACATAATAACCCTCTATACTAACTGGAATGTCCACACAAAACAACAAAAACCATCAAGATGTTCTATATTTAGAAACATGAAAAATGTGGTGCAACTTCATATGCTGCTGCTGCTGCAGAAAAAAAAAAAAAAAAAAAATTAATATTTAATATTTTTCTTCTGGTTTATGTAAACATTCTCAAATCAAGATTGCTTTCCCAGTAAATCTATCTTGATTTGAGGTTTTTTATTTTTTTTGTATTTGTGTTGAAAAACAAGACAAAACAAATCTAAGTATGTAAAAAAAACAAAAACAAAAACAAACAATGAAAGTCATCTTTCATTCATTGGATAAGCAACTGAAAAAAATATCCTCTATTGTGCTCAACAGAAAAAAAAAAAAAGGTTTGGAGCAAGTGGAGGATGAGTAAATATTAACAGAATCTATGAATCACAGATTTTCTTTCTTTTTTTTTTTTTTTTTTTTTTTTTTTTTACTACCCCTTGAAGAGTCACAAAGGACATGTGATGACAGAAAAATGTCTGTCCCGGGTGTTAAGCAAGTTACACTTAGATGTCAGCCTATAGCTAGATCCCTCACAGCTGAAACAGCAAACCCTGCTGCTCTTGTCCCATCCTCACCTTCCTCTTTGGTTCGCAGCTTAGAGGGAACGTGGCTGGCTGAGCACAATGTCTCCCATCATCTTAGCACACATTCTGGCATATATAAATAACCCCAAAACACCAACACATGCCCTGGGAGCACACTGACACCTTTAATGTCCCACTCAATGGATAATAATTCCTCTATTTTAAAGAGGACCGGTTTTGCCCAATTTGGCAAAATGTAATAAAACTTCAGGTGTCTCCAGAATGTGTCTGTGATGTCAGCTCAAAAAAAAATAAAAAAATAAATTGCACCACAGATCATTTATTACACCGTGCTGTAAATGCTTCTTTTGGCTGAATGCAAAATCATGTATATGCATAAAAAACAAAGTATCTGTTTGTTTTTAATTATCATTACTATCACACTCAAGCTTGGGTGACATTGCAGTTCTTCATCATCATGTAAAGATTATTTTTTGCATGCATTAAAAAAGCCTTGGCATTTTAAACTCCTGAAATACAGTTTTCAGGTCTTAAATACACACAAGGTTATGTCAAAAGTTCACACAAACACAGCTGAATCTGTATAATTGTATTAGATCGGTAAAACGCTGTGTCTCAGAGATGGCGACAGCACACTACTAATGCCACTCAACCAGGCCTCGCCCTCTCATACTTTTTCACCTTAAGCCTTGGGCAGGATTTTGTTTAAATGCAGGATATTGTGATGTGTACGTTCCCTGAAGAAAACCCAGGACTGCAACTGAGTTCAGAAACGGCACTCACTGATACAGAAAACAGCTCCCTTTGGAGAAACTTGAAACTTTGCAGATCTTTTTTTTTTTCATGCAAATACAGCAACATTACACACTAAAGTAAACATTAAAAAGCACAGAAGCATACTGTGCACAGAAGCATCTGGCAATTTAGTTACAGTAGGCAGGATGTTGGTGGATGGCAGATTTTGTTTTGCTTCAGTTAAACGCTAAAATATTACTTTAAAGGTCTCACATTACAAATTTGGTTTGTTTTGTGTGGTGTGAAACTTTAGTATAAAACAGTTCTGAAGTACAGTTAAAGTAGTCCACACGAAAAATGGTGAAGAATCTGAATTTTTTTGTTTTTTTTTTGCCGATTTTGCATCACAACTTTTATTTATTTATTATTTTTTGGCCAAGGCTTTCAGTTCATTTCAAAGTTTAAACTATATTGCCTTTTTTGTATATTTTATGTATTTATGTTTTAAACATTTTAAATTAGACTTCTGGAAGCCACAATATATATATAGACATATAATAAAGGGAACTGTAATCTGTAAAGCCCTTCAGACTCTTAAAAAAAACAGGAGTCATATCTTTGATCCTGTGCGGAGCCAGGCTTCATGTGCGGTTAGAGTAAAAAGGCACATAAAAGAAAGGTTTAAAATGGCACATGGCTTCAGAGCTTTTCACCCCCCACCACACACAGTTCAAACTCACAGAGGACATCTGTATTTATAGAACACGCAGCGCAATAAACATCAATTTAACAATAGAGCATACTTCAGATTTGATGATTAGATTAAGGCTTTCATCACATCAGTCACAATAGGGCCTCTTCATATATTCATATATCATAAAAGCAGAAAGGCAACAAAGGGTATCAAACAGAGAGAAGCTATACTTTTTTTAGATCCACATTTATACATTTACACAAAGTTCTACAAAACTTGTTCTCTCCTAATGGCACGATTTTCCGCCAATATCCCTCGGCCTCATCTTTTATATAATCTGGTCAAAGCCTTACACGCGGTTGCATCATGCATTACATCATCAGGCATCAATAGGGGGTCTTGCGTTCAGCATTATGTTGCATTAGATGGAGCCAAACGCTCTGTCAAGAAAATCTCATTAAGGTGGCGGTGGAAACTACCTCATTACACAAATCTGACATCACTTTTGCGGTTTCTCTACAAAAGGGTGAAGCAGGGTTTTGGTTATAGAGATGGCTCTAGCATAGCTTTACCCAAAACCCCTCATTAAGATCCTGAAGTGCTGTACTCCAATGGAGGAGAAGATCTCTTCTTAAGAGTGATTAACGTTGCCTTCTTATGATAATTCATCATTGCATTTATGAGATTAATTAATGGCTCATCATACTGTACATTCTGTTTCTGCATGATATCTAGTGACATTAACATCTGTGTTTTACAGTGCTCGTTTTAATATGAAGAGTTCCGATGCAAAGGCCTCTTAAAACCATCTTAGTCAAACAGATTTATAATGATTCTGAGTGAATGAAATCAAGTAATTTCACTTCAAATGTGTTCAATTCTAGCCTCAACACATTCAGAAGTACCAGTGCTTACATATATATACCTTTACATTATATCCAGAAATTAAAGTTAATTTTAAAGAAAGATGTCAGACATACTTAGAGGTGTATGCATCTGAACTCTTGGGCTTGAGTACTTTCTCCCTACTGTAAAATCTTGTTTTGTTTCATGGGAGTGAGAAAATTTGTAATGCCATGAAGGTAAAGTAAATGATATTTGGGTGATTTTTATTTATGTATATATATATATATTTTTGAGGCTTTATTTATTGTAAACCTAATTTAAAATAACGTGAATATAATTATGAACACACTATATACATATACAAGTTACATTGATAGAGTGCTTACAGAAACACAAATCGGTAACACTTTACAATACAGGTGCACTAATATGCATTAATTACTGCTTAACTAATGCACAGATAATCATGAGTTACTGTATAAATCATGAAGATCTAAACCATTTATTAATGATTATTGCATCAGCAACAAATGAACATTCTATGTTTCATTAAGTAATTAATACATTGTTGTTAGTTAAATGAGTCATAATGCAATAATTCCCTTATAACATATTATACTAACTAATGATGCAAATTCATGTTAATTACCACAGTGGTCAAAGCTATATAGCCTACTTCAAGTTATGTGCTTTAATTCATCGTTAGCTAACAATTTGCAAATTATGTGCTATGACTTTACTTGTCGAGGCACAGGACTACTAATTGTTAAGTAATATGTCATTGTGGTTATGGATTTTGAATTAGTTAGTAATGTGTCTGAACAAGTAAAATCATAACATAAACAAACAGTACATTTGCAAATCATTATGATCAATTAAAGCAGACAACTGGAAGTTGAAATGCATGGCTTTGACCCATTATGGTAATTAACACATTGACTTACACGATTAGTTAATACTATAATGATATTAGGGAATTAATACGTTATGACACATTTAACTGATATCAATGTATTGATTACTTAATCTATTGATCATATAGAATGTGTATTAGTTGCTGATGCAGTAGGCTAATCATTAATACATTATTTAGTTCTTCATCATGAGTTATACATTAACTCATATTTATCTGTGCATTAGTTAAGCATTAATTAATGTATATTAGTAACACAATTAAATGTTGTCCAAAAATCACATTAATCTAAATTCATCTATTTATGGGAATGTGGAGTTCAAATGCAGGGATAATGTACTATGGCTGTGGTTAAAATTAATAATAATAATAATAATAATAATAATAATAATAATAATAATAATAATAATAATAATAATAATAAAATAAAAGACAAAAAAACCTTAAATAGACCATCAAATTCACTTTTGTTTGCAGTAATTGTTTAACTTTCAGGATTTTGAAAAATTCTGTTTACCTACCCTGTAGCCTACTGTTGAAACTCATCTTTAAAAAATAGTATTCATCGTCATCTGAGATTTCCCATAGACAGGCATTTGCTGCCACCTTGTGGCTCAATTGTCTTCTGTGTCCCAGGAAGGGTCCATCCCAAGATTAACAATCTGTCATCATTATTCTCCATCAAGAAGCCTACGATCCTGTGACCAGGCTCTGTTTGTGGTCCCTCGCGTTAGGCTAAAGCGTAGAGGGGAGCGTGCATTTGCGGTGGCTGGGCCACGACTCTGGAATACCCTGCCGTTAGAGATCAGACTGGCCCCTTCCTTGTCTATTTTCAAGTCCTTGCTAAAAACTTTTTTTATTTTCCTTAGTGTACATACTACTGTGTTATGCTAAATTTTGAAATGGGTGGTTTTTTTTTCTGGTCTATTTTTTATGTATGTGCAATATTCTTGCTCTTATGTAAAGCACTTTGGTCAGCCAGGAGGCTGTTGTAAATGCGCTATACAAATACAATTGAAATTGAAATTGAATTTACACACCACAGGAGATTTAAAATCATTGATTTTAAACAAAACATTACCCCCCCCCTCCAAAAAAAAAGCATTAGACAGAAAATAAATATTTAAAGAGTAAGCCTGTACTATTATCTATCTATCTATCAATCCATCCATCCATCCATCTTGCAGTACTATATTTCCCAATAATTGCATAACTTAACATATATTTAATACTTTTTTTATAATTATTTGGATAAATCTTTTGTTAGGGTTCAGTCCAAAAAATTCTTACAATATTAATTTAATGTTTTCATGTTAGGCCTTTTATCTGTGTTCATTTCACTTGAACTTTTTACTGTAATTAGATTGGACACTTAAAATAAAATGAAAATTGGTATTCACTGAAGCTTATTTATTTTGTATATCTATTTTATGTAGTTTTTTTTCTGCTGCAAGTATTTCCACTCAGGGGAAAGTGACTGGTCTGTTGTGTCTCTTGAACACTAGAGGGCGACATGTTGACATTAACCATGTTTTACTGGCTCGTTTGACTTGCTTTAGCGCATGGTTCTCAAAGCAAACAAAAACACTTTTCAAAATGTTGACTTATTGCCTACTGACAGATTGAACGTACAATAACACGTTATGATAATCCCAACCATTTAAATGCATATTAGTAATTTCAGTTGGACCGTGTGTAATGGGCTGCTTTTTTTCCCACAGAAGTTTTCTTGTGTAGTTTGTTCTTTACTTTTCTCATAAGAAAGGAAAATAATGGTGGTTATCAAGTTGATGGCTAAATACAAGCCACTTCCTGTCTTTTGGCCCGGTGCGAGCATTTTACGGTATGTTAACAGCTGCAGGGTGTTGGACGGGTCCACAAGTGAAACATTAGGTAAGCTCTTGGACATGTCTTTTCAGTGCTACACTAATCATACACTGTGTGTATGTGTTTAAGATTTAATAATCCACAAGGGTCAATCAAAAGTTATCAAATTCACACGGTGCATGATGTCTTCTTAATATAAATGTTTAGTTAAGCATGTTTTTAACTCCTTACTGCTGGCTGCTTCAAGTGATACTCAAAAACACTTATGTCACCTACTAAATGAAGGGTCATAGCTGTGAAAATAAATCAAATATTTATATAAAGAAGAGTGACATTATTTATTTTAAGGGTTCATTTGTATCAAAAATATAGCCTAAAAATAATTAAAAGCTGTAGAGAGAATGCTATCAGGGTTTTATTTTATTTTATTTGCTGTGACCACATTTTGGCATTAATTAATGTTCCACAAACAAATCTTCCACGGCATTCATAACAAAGCAGTCTGTACACTAATACAGTATCTCAGCACAAAGATGATCATGTTCTCAGCATAAATATAAAAGTATTAAAGAGGTTTCCATTTCTGTCTGGCGACTTGCACTTGTGAACTTGTTTCAGTTTTGGCCAGTGCCTGTAATGTGATCTGGTAATACTTCAGGTTTAAACAATCTCTAATTGCCAACTAATAGTCCTGATCCTATTATACTCTTAGAAAAGCACAGGTGTGCTCTAGTAGAGATGGCTCCAGGGCTCAGCAGGTCACTAAATGAACATTCTGAGTGGCTTTTAATGGAAGCAGATGTCAGAGGTAAAGAATGACAGCAATGCACCTGACAGAATCACCCTAGATACTGTATAACAAATACCGACCTTTACCCTGCACCAATGGAGCATTTTTAAAGATGAATAGCACAAATTAGTGTATTTTTTTCTGTTTTAAAATGTTTCAGATGCTCACAAAAACCAAAAAGACATAAAACTCAGAATGCTTTATAAATTAACAAAAATTAAAACCAACTGCTGACATTTACTGTATAACAACAAACTGTACAGATTTTTTTCCCCTCTTCTTCTTAAGAGCAATCCTGATTTCACTCCTCCTCCTCCTCTTTCAAAGCTTTTCAAATCTTGGCTTGGGCACATCTTCTGAGCCTGGCATTATTCATCATAGACGGATGCCACAGTACCACTGTATAATGCCACGGTATCCCCCACCTCACTGGCACTCCACTGATAACACACACACAAGACCACTGTGGACCTTGGATTGCTGGCTTGTTGGTATTTTCTTTTTCTCTTTCCCTTTTTTTATTTCACAGGCCCAAAACCTTCTAATCCAGTTCTTACAGTTCCCAAGCCACAAGCCAACAGCTTTATTCCAACATCCACTTCATAAATCACTCCGATGGCTTACACAGTCACACAAAGAAATACAAATTCAGTTGTAATATCCATTAATTATTTGTAAACACATTTTCAGTAAATAAAATATACACAATTACAGGGAACAAAAGAAAAAAGTATAACAAATCAGACATGCATTGCGATACTGAAACACGTCCCCCCACACAGTTCTGTCGTCTTTGAAATATTAAGTGCACAATAATCATAAATAGCTGTAACGTGTCAGAGCTCAAATGGAAATTCCAGAATCCGCATTGTTTGTACGATTTAACCGAATGGCTAACATTACTCAACGTGCTTTGTTAATGTATCAATGCGAGCCTGGCTGGAATTCATAAGAGTACGACTTTTAGGACCACTCCGAGTCCAACTGTTGACACGATCCTACTTTCAAAAAAGAAAGGAGGTAAAAATAAGGTTGACACTGAACAATGCAATTGTTTATGCGAAAACTAAACAGTAGTTTGAAACCCTAAAATGAAGGACTGCTGCCAAACCAAACTGACTAAACCTCCTGAACTACTACAATAGTCCCAATCTCAAACACAAAGGCTTCGGGGATCTGTCCTATAAACAGTCACCAGACATCCTGAACTGTTAAAAAAAGGTAAAACGTGGTATACAACTGTGTTACTGATGAGGAACGATTAGATGTAATCATAATGTACACAACACAAATGAAGACAATTATTGCATGACTCGGTCAGTCTTGCACCTGTAGATATGGCTCAACTTTCTTCCTCTTATTTTTTCACAATTCTATTATGATTTTCTTCTTGCACGTTTTAAATCAGATTTTTTTTGTTGTTATTACATTTTTAATTATAGACCTTATTTATTTTAATAATTTGGAGTATTAGTTAATACAGCATATATTCTGCCACTACAATATATGAAACATTATAGCATAATATCTAGCGTGCATTCCTTTTGCTCTTTCTCCATATCTTTGTTTGATTAAAAATATTGACGTAAAATGTAAATTTTAGGGTACCAAAAAACTAAACAAAACAAAAAAACCTTCAATTGACTTTCAGTTGAACTATGATGTAACTTTTCAAGTCAGGCAATGCACTAAAATACATAAACAGTTTATAGTGCTCTCTCTCAATAAAAGGAAATGGAAGCCAATTATTACACCCAGTGCTGTGTATCTGAAAAAAAAAAAAAAACACAAAAGTAAGAGTTCATTCATTTTGTGAAGAAGAGGTGTGTATGTGTGTGACTGGACGTGATACTCGGACTCTCAGTACAGATATAGTTCTGCAGTGCTTGCTGTCCAGATTTCATGACTTGTTTATCCACCTTTGGAAGGGGAAAAGCTGGACTGGAATCACAGAGTACTGGTTTCCTTTATAAATGTCACAAACACGATTTAGATGCCAAATGAATTGAGGTCTGGCTGATAGTTGGAGCCAGAATGTTATATATTGTCATTTTGATGTATGATGACTTGTGATTAGTTTGGATTTGTTTCATTCCGTGAGTGAAATGTGAGGTTTTTGGGGTTCTCCTTTTTTTTTCAGAAGGTGAGGAGAGGATGAGAAATAAATTGAGAAATTAATCAAGTTTGCTCAAAAGTAGCGTATCAAGTAAAGTATGAATCATTCAATCAAACAAAACACCTTTTTGTATTCCACTGTGCCACTTTTCTTTGTTTCTCTATTTATATTTGCTACATATGCACGTATTTAAATGTTGTGATTGTGCCATTCCTCTGTTCACATCAAGTGTTTTTCATGAGTGCCACAAAAAAAAAAAATCTTTGCCTTTGGATGCTATTGTGCATTATCCTGGTTTTTAAAAAGCAAAAACACGTTGTGATCGTCCCCTTACGCCTGTCACTCAGAAGTCAAACATATGTTGTCAAACTCCACAGATAGTGAAACTAAAGTGGGAGAGAAGAAAAAGAAAACAGCACAGCAGTTAAAGGAACAACTCACAGAAAATTTTATATTTGCTGAAAACTTACTCTCTCTCATGCCTTTAAGGCTGTAGATGAGTTTGTTTCTTCATATGAAAGGTTTTCCATAAATGTATAAATAACAGTATATCATTTACTCATTAATGGATACGGTGCCATCACGATAAGAGTTCAAACAGCTGATAAAAACATCACAATAATCCAAAGCTAATCTACATGACTCCAGTCCATCAATTTATGTATTGTGAAGTGAAAACAAATTCTCATTCAGACTCTCATTTTGACGGCACCCATTTAATACAGAGGATCCATTGGCAAGCAAGTGACATACTGCTGAATTTGTCCAAATCTATTCCGATGAAGAAACAAAAGGCATCTGCATCATGAGAGAGTAAAATGTTAACAAATCTATCACTGATTCTGCAGTTTTATGCTGTTTTGATCCTTAAAAATAAAAAGACAGAAATCAGTTGCTTGTATGAACAACACTGCAGATGTAGTAAACTTACCAGATAAATCTGTCAATTCAGCAATTTTACTGTCATTTACAAACTTTGGTGTATAAAAGAGGCTATTTTCCATTCGAAGATACAAAAGAAATACAAATATAGTGTGTATTAGAAGCATCCAGACAGAGTTGTTTCTCTGATTTCTTATTAGGAGTCAATTAATGCTTATGGGAACTAATAAGGGCTAGTTTAACATTAATAGATAATGACAGCCAACTTGGGTAATGTCCTGAGATCATACTGACATATTACCCAAGATTCCGGTCAAGGATTGAGACTAGCAGACCTAATTTAGACCTTAAAATATGGCTTCCACCCAGAGTGTCCGAAACACCTAATATCTTCCACTGTCCTCTCTTGGGAAGCACGGTGCAGGGCGTTTTTATATGACCTCAGTGGTAAAATGACATGATGTCACTTGGTTGGATTTAAGACACAATGCGCTTCATTGTTTAGATGTTGCCTTTCCCATGAGCATTCTCATTATACACAATATTAATCGACTAAAGGACAGACTGATGTTGAACAGCCGTAATCAAATCCACTGCGAAAGGCAGTAATGCAATGTAGCTGATTGATTAAAATATATTATTGTTCTCTGCTGGAATTGCTAACTATAGACTCATTAAACATCCCAAGAGTGATTGTTAAACAGATTTCCTGATGCTCTATTTATAGTGGCAGCACCACATAAAGCCGTTTTTCCCACAAGTTCTCTCTCACAGCCACACGGATGCACTGTTAAGGTCTCCGAACACCCCCTACACAGATCTCTCAGGATGAAAACTCACAGCACTAATCACTAAGTGACCATTCCCAGCAGCCGAAGGAGGGGGTCAAGCACAGGCCAAATGGGCATGGGAAAAATGCAACAATTATATCATTTCCTGCTCTGCCTTCACTATAAAAAAGAAAAAATGGAGAGCGTTTACTGCTGGGTGGAGCCATTGAGTTGAGTGAGACTGCTGTGTGTGAGGCTTGTGACAGTAATGTTAAAAGTTCATCATTTTGAGCTCTTCCTCCGAACAACAGAAAGAATATTCCGTTCGAAGGAGTCTCAATCCATCCACTATTATTTGATTGAAAGTACAGAATTTTAAACATTTTTTATTATATAATTTTTTATATTATTTTTATTTATTGTAATTTAAAGTATTATTTTACTTATTTTATTTTCAATATATTATTATTTAATAGTGTGAATTCTGCCACTACAGTACACATTAAAGCACAGTATTTAGTATATGTTAATTTTCTCTCCACACCTTTAATTATAAATGTTACAAAGTTCAATTCTAAACCAATAAATAGTGAATATATATATAAATAGTGAATATATATATATATATACACATATATATTTTCACATATACATATATATACAGTTTTGTTCAAAGTAATAGCAGTACAATATGACTAACCAGAATAATCAAGGTTTTTAGTATATTTTTTATTGCTACGTGGCAAACAAGTTACCAGTAGGTTCAGTAGATTGTCAGAAAACAAACAAGACCCAGCATTCATGATATGCACGCTCTTAAGGCTGTGCAATTGGGCAATTAGTTGAAAGGGGTGTGTTCAAAAAAATAGCAGTGTCTACCTTTGACTGTACAAACTCAAAACTATTTTGTACAAACATTTTTTTTTTCTGGGATTTAGCAATCCTGTGAATCACTATAATAATATTTAGTTGTATGACCACAGTTTTTTAAAAACTGCTTGACATCTGTGTGGCATGGAGTCGACCAACTTGTGGCACATCTTAGCTGTTATTCCACTCCATGATTCTTTAACAACATTCCACAATTCATTCACATTTCTTGGTTTTGCTTCAGAAACAGCATTTTTGATATCACCCCACAAGTTCTCAATTGGATTAAGGTCTGGAGATTGGGTTGGCCACTCCATAACATTAATTTTGTTGGTTTGGAACCAAGACTTTGCCCGTTTACTAGTGTGTTTTGGGTCATTGTCTTGTTGAAACAACCATTTCAAGGGCATGTCCTCTTCAGCATAGGGCAACATGACCTCTTCAAGTATTTTAACATATGCAAACTGATCCATGATCCCTGGTATGCGATAAATAGGCCCAACACCATAGTAGGAGAAACATGCCCATATCATGATGCTTGCACCTCCATGCTTCACGGTCTTCACTGTGTACTGTGGCTTGAATTCAGAGTTTGGGGGTCGTCTCACAAACTGCCTGTGGCCCTTGGACTCAAAAAGAACAATTTTACTCTCATCAGTCCATAAAATGTTCCTCCATTTCTCTTTAGGCCAGTTGATGTGTTCTTTGGCAAATTGTAACCTCTTCTGCACATGCCTTTTTTTTAACAGAGGGACTTTGCGGGGGATTCTTGAAAATAGATTAGCTTCACACAGACGTCTTCTAACTGTCACAGTACTTACAGGTAACTCCAGACTGTCTTTGATCATCCTGGAGGTGATCATTGGCTGAGCCTTTGCCATTCTGGTTATTCTTCTATCCATTTTGATGGTTGTCTTCCGTTTTCTTCCACGTCTCTCTGGTTTTGCTCTCCATTTTAAGGCATTGGAGATCATTTTAGCTGAACAGCCTATCATTTTTTGCACCTCTTTATAGGTTTTCCCCTCTCTAATCAACTTTTTAATCAAAGTACGCTGTTCTTCTGAACAATGTCTTGAACGACCCATTTTCCTCAGCTTTCAAATGCATGTTCAACAAGTGTTGGCTTCATCCTTAAATAGGGGCCACCTGATTCACACCTGTTTCTTCACAAAATTGATGACCTCAGTGATTGAATGCCACACTGCTATTTTTTTGAACACACCCCTTTCAACTAATTCAACTAATTGCCCAATTGCACAGCCTTAAGAGCGTGCATATCATGAATGCTGGGTCTCATTTGTTTTCTGACAATCTACTGAACCTACTGGTAACTTGTTTGCCACGTAGCAATAAAAAAATATACGAAAAACCTTGATTATTCTGGTTAGTCACATTGTATATATATATATTTTTACACATTTAAAATATATGAGAATGTTTAATAGAATGATTTAACCTTTGCACAGCTGAGTTACAATGTTTGCTATTCAGAAATGTTTTGACCCTTTGGCTGATTAATTTAAGATTTTAAGATAATTTTATCAGAATTTGGTTTTATCATGTGTAAATTATATACGTTGGGTACGGAAAGTATTCAGACCCCCTTAAATTTTTCACTCTTTGTTATATTGAAGCCATTTGCTAAAATCATTTAAGTTTCCCCATTAATATACACACAACACCCCATATTGACAGAAAAACACAATTGTTGACATTTTTGCAGATTTATTAAAAAAGAAAAACTGAAATATCACTGCTGTGACACTCATATATTTAATCAGATGATGTCCATTTTTTCTCATCGTCCTTGAGATGGTTCTACACCTTCATTTCAGAATGAATGGATATACACTTCAGCCACACATCTGTCTATATAAGATGAGAATCATGAGGTCAAAGGAACTGCCTGAAGAGCTCAGAGACAAGGCACAGATCTGGCCAAGGTTACAAAAAAAATGTCTGCTGTACTTAAGGTTCCTAAGAGCACCGTGGCCTCCTTAATCCTTAAATGGAAGACGTTTGAAATGACCAGAACCCTTCCTAGAGCTGGTCGTCCGGCCAAACTGAGCTATCGGGGAGAAGAGCCTTGGTGAGAGAGGTAAAGAAGAACCCACAGATCACTGCGGCTGAGCTCCAGAGATGCAGTCAGGAGATGAGAGAAAGTTGTAGAAAGTCAACCATCTCCGCAGCCCTCCACCAGTCAGGGCTTCATGGCAGAGTGGCCCGACAGAAGCCTCTCCTCAGTGCAAGACACATGAAAGCCCCCATGGAGTTTGATTTAAAAAAACACCTGAAGGATTCTCTGGTTTGATGAGACCAAGATAGGACTTTTTGTCTTAATTCTTAATTCTAAGCGGTATGTGTGGAGAAAACCAGGCAATGCTCATCACCTGTCCAATACAGTCCCAGCGGTGAAGCATGGAGGTGGCAGCATCATGCTGTGAGGTGTTTTTCAGCTGCAGGGACAGGACGACTGGTTGCAATCGAGGTAAAAGATGAATGCGACCAAGTACAGGAATATCCTGGATGAAAACCTTCTCCAGAGTGGTCAGGACCTCAGACTGGGCCGAAGGTTCACCTTCCAACAAGACTATGACCCTAAGCACACAGCTAAAATAATGAAGGAGGGGCTTCACAACAACTCTGTGACTGTTCTTGAATGGCCCAGCCAGAGCCCTGACTTAAACCCAACTGAGCATCTCTGGAGAGACCTGAAAATGCCTTTCCACCAACATTTAGCATCCCCAAATCCAGGTGTAAAAAACTTGTTGCATCTTTCCCAAAAAGACTCATGGCGGTATTGGATCAAAAGGGTGCTTCTACTTAATACTATTCAAAGGGTCTGAATACTTGGGACCCTGTGATATTTCAGTTTTTCTTTTTTAATAAATCTGCAAAAATTTAATATATATATATATTTTTTTTGGTCAATATGGGGTGCTGTGTGTACACTAATGAGGAAAGAAATGAACTTTAGAAATGAATGAAAAAAGAAATGATTTTAGCAAATGGCTACAATATAACAACGAGTGACAAATTTGAGGGGGGCTGAATACTTTCCGTACCCACTGTATATATATCTTAAAATATACAATAAAAACAAATCTAAATCTGTTTTTATTATTTTAGAATTGAATAGAAAAATTCATTATCATTACTATATAAGCTTACAATACATATTTAAAATTATTTGTTAGTTTTTTTTTTTTTTTTTTGTAATGATTTGGTTAAGCAGTTATAAGTTTATAAGTTTCTGAATAGGTGATCTACAATGTTTTTAAAACTTCTAAATCATACTAATGAATACTACAAAATATTGTATAAATTAATATATAACAATAGCAGAGGACATGTTGCACTGCCATGTCAGTGTTGTCTGGAATATGTTTTGTTCCAGCACACCTGGATATGATTTTCAAGACTTTGATTAGCTGCTTCAGGTGTGTTTGATTAGAGGTGGCCTAAACTCTGCAGGAAGGTAGATCTCAAGAACAAGCCTGGTTTAAACAATTAAAGCCCTTAATGGAAAAGGTCTGTGGAATGTCTGGGTAATGAACTCTTGAAAAGGCTGTAATCGGTGTCAGGTGTTTTCAGTCAGTTCAGGTGTGGCACCCAACCATAAACAAAACTGCACAATATTAATTACCTGCTGTTCAAAAGAAATATGGGCTTGTGAAAATATTTCAAATAAGTTGGGAAGACATTTTTTGACTTAAAGTTTTGGGCCCTACAGTCTGTTGTTGTATATCTCATCAGAAGCAGAGACTTCAGTGAGTGGGGTATTCCTTAAAATACTAAAACAAGTCACTGAAATACTAACAGATGTGTAGTAGTGTTCTGATATTGTTGCTACCTGAGTTAGCCAAGCCAAACTACTTTATATGTAAACCCAAACAATTCTGAATTGACGAAAAATGTCCCACAACTTCTCAGCAGGTCTGCTTAGGAAGTTTCCAGTCACTGATACAAAAGGTTGATTGTTGAAGCTATTTAAGCAACAAAGATGGCACTGTGACATATTGTGGGTTTTCACGTCTGTGGTTCATTGAATTATATGGTTTTTCTTATTTCTAATCAGATGAAGATAAAGCTTTTATAATATAATCAGAAAAAAGAAAAAGTAGAAATCCCCAAAATTTCAGAGAGTTAATTAACGTGTATGCATATATTTTATGTCTCTTTTTTTGAAAGAAGTCCCTTAGCTCACAAAGGCTAAATGATTATGTGCACATCCACTGCTTTCCGGACTTTTCCCATTGCTCCAATCATTCACTCTCTTGTCAATTGCTAATTCGCTTACTCATGAAAATTGTTTGGTTAATAAGTCAAAATACTGAAATGAAGACAACATGCAAACCACTGATTATCACCGTCAGGATTGCATCTATTTATTTATTTTTTTAAACTGTAACCAGAAATCTATTAAACAAGCCAAAGTAAAAGACAGGCCTCTGGAAATCAAAACTACAGGAACAATTATCTGGCCATTTCTAGAGGCATGAATTCACACTCAAATATCTTGATGGGGGAAAGCCAATGAACCAGTCAACTTTCAGCTCTCACCCAAAACGTAAGCCAAAAGGTGTTGCTGTAAAAGCTTGAGGTAATGACAGACTGGCTTGAATCTTTTTTTTTTTTTAATTGTCCCATAATTCACCCCCCTGACTTTTATATCCAGTATTTCCATGTCATATGTTTGTTACCTATGAGTCAGAGTGTGGAGGGCAGAGTCGGTGAGCTATTTGAATCAAGAGTTTGGATACCTCTATGAAAGCATTTATTTAATTTGGCTTAAACTGTGGTCAAATTACATGCCCCCATGAAGTAAGAATGGTTGTGACAAGGTACTGATGTCAGACCCATTGTACTCTCAACTAGATTATTATTTCTGTTGCTATGAAACACAGAAGAATCTAACGAAGCATCTGAAAAGAGATTTACACTGTGAAAAGAAAGTTACTAAAAGGCCTGTATTGTAAACATGTCACAGTTTGGTTTGACTTTAAAAAGACCAGTGTGAATACGGTGATCACATAAATAATGCATCAAGGGATTTGATATTTTTCTTTTTTCTTAATAAATAATGGCCACTGTGTGGGCTCCTTTTTACTCTGGGCTTTGTTTTGTCCCTCATATATGCTTCTAAAAGCTGTGTCCAATGGGCAGAAAAGTTTCTGTTTCAGAACCATGTAGCGCTCTGACGACCAGGCAGCATACAATCCTAAAACGGCTCTTCTCTTTCTCTTCTGTGGGCTAGTTTGAGAGAGGACAAGTAGGTTTTTCTGATCCCTTTCCTCCCTTGGCCTTCTTAGTCTTTTCAATGTCACACAAAAGCTGTGATAATCAAGGCTCAATTTCCCTCTTTCTCAATGAGTTTGGTCTGAATTTATTACGATGCCAGAGACTTACTCTTTGATGTCATTAAATCCATGAGGGAGTTCATTTTCTCTCAAAGCACTTTATCAGAGCACTTCAGATGCGTCCTCAAGCTTTCTTGCGCAGAAACGCTCTACCAGAGGACTGTTCACCACAGACGCAGTGTGTCCTTCCTGCGAGCCTTTTAAGAATGAGCTGCCGTAACGCTCGGCCCTCTTCATATCCTAGAGAAGCAGCAAGGGTCAAAGGTCAGAACTCATTCTATCAATCTCTCTCTTCCCCCCCACCACTTTTCTAATGCTGAGTACACACTACACGATTTTATTTTTCAAACTCTGAGGCAAATCGATGCTCATTCACACAGTGTGAATTCTCAAAGACGTGATCTGAGAGCAGCAGCGACTGAACGTTACTCCAGATACTCGTGCAGTGTGATCTGACGAATATGACAATCGTGCAGTGTTAATTCAGCATAAGTTACTAAAGTCCCTTTGCTGTTTAAGGCTTTTTGGTTGAATTTGCTACAATTCTAGTAAAAGCATTTGTTTTTTATTGGATTAATAAAAATAAAATAATATACATGCACATTTTACCAGTATGCTAAACATATTACAACACACACACACACACACACGTGTGCATATATATCTGCTTAATTTAATGCATGAATTTAAGCTTGCACAGCAAGAACAAGGAAGAAAACATTCATCAGTTTTTATTAAGTGATAATTTTTACTGAACATTGAGTAAACACCATGTCATTTCTCTTCATGTCTGGGTTCAACTTAAACTTTATTTATAATTTTTTTCTCAAAACTCTGAGTTCGGATACCTTACCTGCAAGAAGTTTCCACGCATGGAAATAAAGCCCAAGCTAGGGTCAGCTTACAGTTAGTTATTCAAATGCAACAGTACATTAATCTATATCAACTTTTAAAAGTTGCGTTGGTATCTAAGGCATGTCTTTGCAATCATTTTACCTCTGAAGGCAGAGAAAGATGAACTACAACTTATTATAAATATTCATTTATCTGCCTTAATTTATTCAGATTTATTCTGCGGCGTCCCTACGAGCAGGGCACAATGAGAGGCCGATTTGAATCGCGATCGTGTCACAATGTCATTTCATATTTGAAAAGAGCAAGAGATGGTCATTTAACTCGAAAATAAAGTGCCAACTAATTAAATCAGACAAGGACAATGAGATGTGATACATAAACTCGGTTAAAACAGAGTGACTATATGAACATCTCAGAAAGGTCTGTGATAAGACTGATTGGTCAATTCAGCAGTACTAAATGAGGTCTCCTTAGGTTATCTTGGATAAATTACTTTACTCCGCTGACACAAACAATACAGAACTGCCAACTCGCTCATATGGGCCATTGTCTGCGGTGGAGCCTAACCTTTTTTAGGCCGCAGTGCGTGACTTGAAACAGGGCAGCGGTCGCTTTTTTTTTTTTTTTTTGAGCACGACTGAAATCTGCAAAGTTTGTGTTGCAAGGCCAAGGCACTGAGAGTTTTCTTTATGTGTGTATTTAAATTCCTACTTAAAACAAATTTTGTGTCCTCCCATGTGGCATGGCTTCTAAGAACCATCAGATGAGATGCATCTGTACGCTAAATAAGGCTCCTTGAGGGCGCGATGAATCTCTGCATGGAGCAAAAACAGAGTGGCTTGCATCCAAACACTAACGCAAGGACCAGTTATGCAGTATTCCCCTTTTCTTTTTCACACACTACACTAAATAGTATGCCAACAAATAAAGAGCCGGCTTAACATCAACACTCTAATTGAAATCAAATAAGTTATTGTTCTGCGTGGGGCACTGACTTGTTTTTCCACTGAGGATTCTGCAGTACAAACAAAAGATGTTCTAAAAAATTAAATAAAAAATGTTCGAAGACAAAAGTAAAGCCATAATGAAAAGTATGGTGACTAATAAGGCCTCCACATACCCCACAGCCATAGAATGTCATCACTAGTACTACATGCGACTGATGTTGTTGACACTGTTTCATTTTCTCATGAGACGTCCGTTCGGTTCGGTTTAAATGCAGTAAGCCAGCTGTTGACTAGTGGTGATTCAAGCAATGTATATTCTCGTTAATAACAGCGCTGGGGAGCAAGTGAAACTTGGGCCAATTTAAGCTGCCTTTGAGCTATATTCTGTCTTTATACAGTTATACAAATGCACCAGCCAAGCTCCAAAAATCCATTGAACAAAATTAGGCTTATAAAATGACTGAAATGGGATTCATGAGAATAACAGATGTAAAAATATATACATTTCTATCGTCAACCTCTGATTAAAAATCACTCATTTTGATCAAATATCTGTTTGTGGGATTTCTGAAGAACTTTCTGCTTTGGCATACTTCCTTTTGACTTTTTTGAACAGCTCAGTGGGGTTTCACTACAGGCTATAATGGCCCATGGGGATTATTCTGCCACATTAAAATCATATTGTTATGGTTGATCAAAAATCTGCCAAAATCTCCATGATGTCTCTCAAGTTTTTATTTTGAGCCACTTCTTCTCCCTTTCTCCGCTGGAAACCCCATGATCAGAGGAAACCCAGACACATCGATCCAAACTTGAAAACAAAATGTTTATTGTAAGGGTCTGTATTGAAAATAGGGGTTTACATGGCTGGAGTGTTGTCTATAAAAGTCACAAAAACAAAGGAGGGATGTGGCTCCCAGAGCGCTTGGACATTAGCGCAGGAAATGGAACAAGGTCAGAAAATTAAAGTGCAATTTTCCGGTTCTCATTTTCTTAATTCATGCAGCTTAAGCTGTCTCCCTGCTAAGGTGGTCAGAAGGAAGGAAGGGGTTTTGGCTTCGACCAGTGGTCTCTAGCAATAACACAAATCCGTTTCAACACCAAACATGCTGGTGTCCTTGTGGCATCCTCTCTCTCTCTCTGTTTTTGTTTTTTTTTTTGGAAGAATAAAGGCTTCAAGTTGTAGATGAACACACAATGAACCATGTTAGTTAGAGCTGCTACTGCTGAGAAACAGACAATAAATAGCAAATATGCTGTTATAATGATATTCAAAGGATTGAATGTATCATTGAGCTTCTTATTTACTTATAGGGTTCTGAACTTCACTGAATAGTGTTGACCTATGCCATACTTGGCACTATGAAAAGAGAGATTGGTATAGATGATTTATTCAGAGCATATTTGTATATCAAAAGCACAAATTTATAATCAAAATAATACTCTTTTAATTTTTTTAATTTGTTTAATGACATTGAAACTATTAATGCAATAAGTTCTGTTTATTAACAATTACAAAGCATGATCAATTCAGGAAAATGCGATCAACTTTATTTCTTCATTCTCCTGTACCATATGCAGCCAATGCAATGACATTTTACTGAAAATCTATAAAGGCAAAACTAAATGAAAGACAGTGGTCAGTTATAATTAGAATTAGAAAGAAGTGATTTTCGGATGTTTTAAACATTCCTGTAAAAACAGATGTGTGAATCAGAGAAAGACAGAAAGAGCTACTGTGTTATTACTAGGAAAAGTGTACATTTCTGTGAAACAGTCCTGCATTTGGACATAGCCTCGAACCATTGCCTCAACATAATTTCACATCAATGAAATGTGCATTGTTCTCAATTATACACACCTTTTAAGTATTTGGAAACATTATAAAATGAGTGTTATTTTACAAAAACAGAATAATTCACTGAAAGTGAGTTTTTATCACCTT